>NW_010242437.1:0-1246 GCF_000690775.1 Eurypyga helias | reverse complement strand
AAAGAGGAACAACAGATAAACTGGAAGATTTCATTGACTTTTACCTAGAGCAGATGGAGAAAGTGAGTAATTTATGCTGTGACGCAGAACCTATCCTAACCGATGCCCTGCACCATTCCTGCAGTTGTCTGTACACAGCAACATTATTTCAGAGCTCTACAGACAGTTTAAAAACTCGGCTGGCCAAAGCAAATATGGACTTGGAGCGGTTCGTTTGCTAGCTTGTTTTAGAGGTAGAAATGAATTCCGTTGGTTCGTTGTCGTACCTGTGTTACAGTGCTAACATGTTATGTGTGCAACGGAGAGCCAGGATCGGCGAATGTGCAGTGGCAAGGGTGGGATAAAACTCCTTTGAAATGTGTTTTTTTCATGGAAGTTAGCAGCAAGGCAACGAGTCGCTCCAGAAGGCAGCATAACAGGACCTTAGACACCTGATACTTCCGACAGCACCTGTAATTTAACGTTAGAAGTGTACTTATTTGAGGAAAATCTTACCATAAATACCATTTTACTCAAATACCTCTATTTTCTCCATTCTCTAGAAATATTGTTTGCTTAGGTATAGTGACTGCTGTTTGTCTCAGTGCTGACAGCAGTTATATGCAGGCACATACCCTATTTTATCTTTCTCATTTTCACCTGTAGACTAAAAATATCCCTAATTCTACATTTGATGAGGAGAACATGGTGCAGTCTGTTTTTGACCTCTTCCTGGGGGGCTCAGAGACCACCGCCACCACTCTGCGTTGGGCTCTGCTCTATATGGTGGCCTATCCTGACATCCAAGGTGAGTTGTAGACCCAAGGTGAGTTGTATGTTTCAAGTAGAATAATTGTCTGTTACACCTTTTTTTGGTTAAGATCAAGTTTTCTTGAGGACCAAGCTTTCCTTTTTCTTTTTTTTTTTAAGGTCACATTCATGAGCTTTTCTTTTAAGTAGCCAGTGAAGCAGAAAATCTTCAGACAGATGCTTTTAAGTGATTTCAGGGATATTCATGTTATGATACTGTGTTTTGTCCTGTTGATTTTTGTCAGATGGTTGCAGTACTGGAAACATTTAATGGAAGATACAGTCTGGCTGAAAATGCAGAAAAGTGACGCTTTTCTGGCATCCAGAAAGTGTAATAACAATGTATTATTTGCTCTCATTAACTGATTCACCAGTTGTATTTCTGTAGAAGTAGTATATTTATTGTAACGTAGAGGAGTGTTAAACAGAAGGAAGATGCTAATGGGAATCACAGAAT
>NW_010242436.1:817-2889 GCF_000690775.1 Eurypyga helias | reverse complement strand
TAGCCGGAGTTAAACCACAAAACATACATATGTGTGTATGCATATATTAATCCTAAATGGTTTTAATCCCTCTCCAAATTGCCAGAACAGAGCAGTTGCCTGCTAGCCACTGGTATCTCTGTATCTCAGCACAGACATCAATGAAAGCAAAAAGGTTCCTTAAATACCCTCCAAACCAAGCATGAGACCAACACATCCAGCAAGCACTCAAATTCCATCACTTCATGGACCCTCTTCCAAGTTGACCGTGTGCAACCACGTTAACATGCTAAAGCTACAGCTGAGCACCTGTACCTGCTCAACAGCAGCCTAAGCATGACCCAGGAGCTTCATTTGGACTTTCGGTTCCCTGCTGTCCCAATGATGAGCTCAGTGCTAGTTCAGTGTGCCAGGATGAGCAAGGTCTTACTTTAACAGAAAGAAAAAGAGGAAGACCTGCAGCACTCCAAGGCTGGCTAAAGGAGTGAAACCAGATTGCTGTTCCCCCAACCCTGATGTCTACCAACAGCCAAGTCACCTTCAAAATCTTCACCCTTCTTGATGTAAATCTTCAGCTGCTTCCTCAGCTTCTTTTCATGCTTTTCCAACTTCTCCAGCAACTCTTTAAGATCCTGAAAAATAGAGGATGCACTGGGTTAAAAAAAAAAAAAATTAAACCCAAGAACAACTCATCTGGAGTAAGTTTGAGGCTAGAGTCACTAGGCAGCCAAGAGCACTCAGCCAGGTCTATGCACCTGTACTGCACAGTGTGAGCATCTCGGTAGAAGAGCCATGTTATTTCTGGGTGGCTCAGAGAGGCCCTTACCTACTCCACAAAGACTGCAGAGGTGGTGTGCCTGTTTTGCCTGGAAGTAGCCTACAGCAAGCAATACAACACAACACCCAAAACTCCTGGCTGTTCATCCTATTTAACCAGTTCCAACACTATTTACATACTAGAGCTGTTGAGAAAGGCAAGCAGCCCTCAGCTGAACTTAAGAGGGGCCAATGTTCACTCCAGACCTTGCACACAGATAAAGCATGTGAGAAAGGGAAGATTTATGACCAGCCAGGCCAAGTTTTCAGAGTGGCAACTGCCACCCACACCCCAGGTAAATGCACATAAGAAGAAGTGATTGCGTTGTCTCTGTGTGTAACCACAGAACACAGGGGTCCCCAGCGATATCATTGGGTAGGCAGTGCCACAAAGCAGATAGGCTTAAAAAAATATAAAAATTAAAGTATCTAGGGAGTAACGAGTCATAGAGCTGCTGAACAACAGTTCAAGGTCAAGTACCAAATGCACCAGTGGGAGATACTGAAGGATCTTGCAGAATGTTTAGATGGGTTGGAAGAGACCCCAGTGCCTTCTCCCCTTCATATTTCCTATCTCCTTTCTCTCATCCCAGCTTTTTTTCACCCCTTTTTTTTTTTTAAGGCTGTGTTTTCAGTACAACCTCTTACCAGATTTTCACGGGTCAGACGTGCAATTTCTTGCTGATGTCCAAAGTCTATCTGGGCCTCTGGAGACAGCTGCAGGGCCTGCAGAAAAGCTTGCTGCTGTTCTGCCAGCTCCTCTTCCATTGCAGACACCTGTTTTTTCAGAGCTTCTACCTCCTTTTCATGCTCTCTTCTCTGATCCTGGAGTTGTGCTTCCAGCAACCTGAGAAAAGGGCCATACCGATCAGCCTGTGATTTTGACATCGTGGTAGGAACCACCATTTGAGTTTAGATCCTTCAAACTCAGCCAACTTGGGAGATGTTCCAAGTCAACCTCCCTACAAAACCAACACACACAAAGGGGTACTATGGTCATTACTGCCACACTAGTCTGCCATTTGCTATATTGCAGATAAAATACTTTCGAAATTAAACACTTGACATTAAATGTTTGGGTTGTGTTTCTTTTTTTTTTTTTTAATTTGAAAGGAAGAAAAAATGCAAGAGCTCTCTTTTTTCTGCAACTCTATCACAAATTTGGGTCCCTTTACTCTTCCCATCAGGAAAAATCCAATGTACAGCAAGAAAGCAGTGCAGATCATAGCTTTCCATTCTTGGAGAAGTTAAGAACTTCGAGCAGAACTGCTACCTTG
>NW_010242436.1:0-326 GCF_000690775.1 Eurypyga helias | reverse complement strand
GTCGGGCTCTGCCATAAAAGGCAATTAAAAAACGTTTCTATAAATATATTAGCAACAAAAGGAGGGCTAAGAAGAATCTTCATCCTTTCATGAATGAGGGGGGAAACAGTGACAAAGAGTGAGGAAAAGGCTGAGGTTCTTAATGCCTTGTTTGCCTCAGTCTTTAATAGCAAGGCCAGTTGTTCCCAGGTACCCAGCCCCCTGAGATGGTAGACAGGGACAGGGAGCAGAACGAAGCTCCCATAATCCAGGCAGAAATGTTTAGTGACCTGTTGCACCCCTTCGAGATCCACAGGCCTACGGGGCCAGAGGGGATCCACCCAAGG
>NW_010242435.1:0-2452 GCF_000690775.1 Eurypyga helias | reverse complement strand
CTCGCCCGCCCGGCCCCGCCGCCGGCACCGGGAGAGGAAACAGCTGAGAAGTGCCGCGGGACGCTCTGCGGTATGGCTTTCCGTAAACCCTACAGCACGCCGGCTGGGTAAACCGCTGCAGCCTCGCGTGATTCCTCCCCGAGTCCCTCGCCGGGCTCCGTGGGGTTTGTTATTACTATTTGTCTGTCTGACAGAAGCGAGCCTTTCCGTGCCTAAAAGCTGTCCGCGACGGCCAGGAAAGAGGAATCCCAAACGCTGAGCCGGGCTTTGGCAGCTAAGCTGGAGCGGGGCAGGCGGAGGAGTGCGCTGTAACTCTAACCCCTGCACCACTTGAAGATGTCCTAAGCCGTTCGAGCGATTTTCTAACGCTTGCCTGCATGGTTTTTCTGTTCCAGACGTCGTTTCGCATCCCTCCGACGCGAACTCGTACAGACGTGGGAGGAAGAAGCGAGTGCCTTACACAAAGGTCCAGTTAAAAGAACTCGAAAGGGAATATGCTACAAATAAATTCATAACCAAAGACAAACGGAGGAGGATATCGGCAACTACAAATCTGTCAGAGAGACAGGTCACAATCTGGTTCCAAAACAGAAGGGTCAAAGAGAAAAAAGTGATCAACAAATTGAAGACTACCAGTTAATGGATTAAAAATGGAGAAGCAGCAACTCAGAAGTTTGAGAACTTTTTTTTCGTGTTCAGATTAAAATAATTATTAATAATAATTAAAAAGAGAAAAGACAATGAACCTCTTCTTTCAAAACAAGAGATCTGTATCTTTGGAATTACAGCTCTTTTTTTTTTTTTTTTTTTTAATATTGCTGTAGCAAAATGGTTAAAACTGACACTTCTCCTGAAATCCCAAGCAGCCAGCCAGTATCACTGACAGACTGTAAAACCCACACGCCCAGCCCCGAGAGAGATACACTTTCAGTTAAGTCACACGATTTTCTGAGAAAGTTGTAAGTACTTCTATGACCTTATTATTTGAGAAGACTCTTCGTGGCCACCATGCCAGAGCTGGTTAACGTGAGGAGGTCGATGTGGACACATAAGCTGGTTTTCTTCCATTGCAATCCAAACTGTATGTTGAATGACTGCTCAGGTAATCCATAGTGAAAAAAAAAAAAAAAAGTACAATTACTGTATGTTTTTAAGCAATGCATTTAATGTCAAAAAGTAATAATAAATCTCTAAGGTACTGAATAAGGATTTCAGAGACATCAATAATGAAGGAAGCTCTGTGGAGGATCTATCTTGATAGCAAATTAAAAACATCGCAGACTAGGGGGATAGAAAGGAAAATATTTGCTTGGAGATGTCTTTTGATTTTATTTTCAAAAGATGATTTGTCATCTGGATTGGGGTGTTTTTTTGTTGTCGTTGTTTATTTTTTCTCCTGCAGACCGTACAATAGATACTTTTTAAAGGACTCTGCCTATTTTAAACCTCAAATGTTCTTCAAGAATTAATATTCTAGGTCCCCGGATTTTTTTTTTAATATTGACTATGGGTGGATACAAAAAAACGCGAACATTGGCTTTTATTTACAATTAAAAAAAAAAAAAACCAACCACCAAAATCAAAACACCTTCCTGGGAAAAAAAAATCCAAGAACTTTGAACTGAAATACATTTTTCCCCAGAAATATTTTGATTTATATAATCTATATTTTGATCTATAAGTAATTAGTCGTTTCTCCTTGTTTATTGTCTGTAATGAGGCCGCAGTAGAACATTTAGGGATTCTTTTTACAGCACCTTTTAATCCAATCAGTTATTTCAGCCAGCACATTATTTTGTTTTATTCACTATAAGAAGCTATCTTGTAAATAAAAAAAAAAAAATCAGCGCACTGTGAAAATGTATTTGTGCACCCTCTTTTTTTTTTTTATATATTTCTACTGAAAAATGAAAAACCAAGACATGTAGATAGGTCTAGTAGTATTAATACTGTTAATAAAGTAGTCACTGTAACAAAACCTGAAAGAAATACTCTTTATTTTTCGATACCTACATGAATTTCTTAAGAAAAAATATAATGTATCTGTCTTGTACTTGCAATGTTGTTGTCTTCCCTTCTGTAGCTTATGTATATATGGTGTTTTTTTTCTGGACGGTATTTCTCTGGGGGCAGGGACGCCTGATAACCAGCGTTCCTAAACTATAAATGTTTCGCTAATGTTACACAGTGGTTTTGCAGCATGGCTGGGGGCTGGGGGGCAGGAAGAGGAGGATGATACCCGTGCAGCGCTGCAGGCGCGCCCGCCCCCGCCAACGGCGGACCGGCCGCCGACCCCTGGGACGGGGGTGACGCTGTCCAGCCTGGCGATGCCTCGACGGGAAGGTGGGGGGTTGAGTGGCGATGACAGGACGGGGAAGGCCTGAAACCTTGACCTTGAGGGAAAAAACAGCCGATTTGTGACCTTGACTTTTGACAGCTCCTCACGCCGGCG
>NW_010242434.1:3403-4735 GCF_000690775.1 Eurypyga helias | reverse complement strand
GAAGAAACTGGCAGAAGTCACACACACTTAAAGGAAAAGGTGGGGAGCCTAAATAATTTTTTTTCCTCTTGGAACCAAAGAGCAGAGGTCAGAAGCTCCTCTGGTGTGCGAAGCCGCTGTGCCGGGCTCTGTCGCGTGTATGACGCTGTCAGCATGGCGTTGCCTTTGCGGAGAACTCGATTTCTTCGGCGTGCAGCACAGGATGACGTGAAGGAAGCGGATCCTCGGTGTGGTGGGCATTTAACACAGTTAACAGCGTGGAGCACTGCTCCAGCCCACGCAGTGTATGTTTTTCCTTGCTCATTAAAGTTAACAAGGTAATTTCTTGTTTTCTCTTTTCCTAGTGCTTTTGTGATCTAGCGTCGAACTGATTTGACTGATTAAGGGGATTAATTGCTGTGCAAAAAGCTAATGAGGAAAAGGCAGTGTTCTCCAGAGATTGCGAGTGCAGCAAGACGTTCCCTGCCAGCATTAGGCAAGAACATGGGAAAAGCTGGTTGGTGTTACAGAGACCCCGTTGGTCGGTTAAACCGCGCTTTTGGTCGGCCTCATCCAAAAAACCCCAAAAAGTCGTTCCTGGATCTCACTGAGCTTTGTATCAGGGTTTTGATGGGCACAGCGACTTCATACGTAACTGTTCTTGTGAGAAATGCTGTCCCGGTGCAGGGGTGAAGGTTGTCCTTGTCCCTTTTTAACAGACGGTGGGATTTTGGCCGCCTTGGTACTGTGGGATGTACCACGTGTTGCTTTTCCGTCCCTGTTCCTGCAGGGAAATTCTGCCTGCCTGTAAGAGTTGGTTACTTTGGGTTAATATCACTAATTAAAGTTTCCAAGGTTATAGTGCTGCCACGTGCTTCTTTTTCTGGGGTTTGGGGGTTATTTTCAACGACTTGTTACTAAATCTGTTTCCCATCACCAGACTATGAAACCAGAGGCAGGTGGAGCTGCTCCAGGGAAGACGCTGCGAACTGGCAGGTTTGGGGGAGCTTTCTTCGGAGGAGATGAGGAAGAAATGAGCGTCCCTCCCCAGAGAAGACCCCGAGACCCTGCTTGGTACGTTTCGGTACGTTTCGGAATGAAACGAGAGTAATTCAGCCAGCGGTGGGGTGGGCTGGAGCAGGCACACGCGCGTTACGCGCCCGCGATCGCACGGCGCTCGGGCACCTCGGCAGGTGCCGGCGATCGTTCTGCCCGTCAGCCCCAGGGGTGTGCAGCCGGTGAGCCCTTTCCCTGCCCTCTAATCTCGCCATCGGGAGGTTTTATTCCAGCGGTGGGAGCCTTTCAGGTAGCCCGCAGCCTGCCCATCCTCCTCACCCAGGCCCGGGGCACTCG
>NW_010242434.1:0-3340 GCF_000690775.1 Eurypyga helias | reverse complement strand
AGTGACACAGCACAGGGGCACAACTGCTCTAATTAACAGGAGCAATTAAACAAAAACCAGTGACAGCCAGCGGAGAGGATCAGAGGGGGCCCAGCTAATGCTGCCTTTTTATTTTTTTAAAGCTTCCCTGAGATTGAAAGGCCAATTAATTAAATTAAAACAGTGATACTGAGCCGCTCTAATCCCCCCGAGCCGCTCTGCGCGCAGGAAGGTGAGTGGGGAGCGGGGGACACGGGGCAGTGGTCCCCCTGCCCTGGGGACGCAGCGCTGCCGGAGGATGCTCCTTCTCCGGAACCGCTTTGCAGGACCCTGCGGTGGGTTTGAAAGGAGCAGCCGTGTTTCGGCTCCCTGGTACCCGTCGTCCTACTGGTCTGGGTTCGGAGCAGAGAATCGCGGGGAGAGGAGACATTGGTCACCCAAATCTCATCACAATCTGCCCGTTCAAAGTGCTTTTCTGGCAGCTTGCTGCGTGCTGGAGAGGCAGTTCAGCGAGGCGATGGGCACTGCCTCACTCTAACCCCTTCATGGATTTGCTTCAGCAGCAGAGACTGCAGGAGAGGGACGAGGGGAGTGAGCTGTGGTTTGGGATCGACCCCGGGAAGGACGTTCGATGGAAACAGAACTGCGGAGGGGAGAGCGAACCTGTAAGTCCTGTGCCTGTGGGTCAGTCCCATTTCAGAGGAACTGAAGGGTTCAGAATCAAAATTTGAAAGACAGCGAGTTCTGAAGGCAGACGAGCTGCTGGTGGCATTCACAGAGCGATTCGGTACCGACAGTCTCGGGGGGTGCTGCCTGCGGTATGGAAGCCTTATCCACAGGCTCCAAAATTGCACAAACTCCCAAGTGTGATTGCGGGCGCTGTAGATGAGCACTGTGGTTTGAGATTCAGGGTGAGGGGTGTAGCCCCATGGAGAGGGTTTGGTCTGTTGTGGTTTTTTTAGTGCGGTTTTTGGCATCTTTTGCTCTCTAACTCTGGCTGTTTGGGCAGCGGCGGCTCGGCTGTGCCTTGTCCCCGTTACAACCTGGCTTTTCACCCTTGCTGGGATATCAGTGGATTTAAGACCTTTCCTTATTGCCTTGAATGAAACCATATATTTTATTTATCTATAAGTTTGTGTCTTTGAACTGTTTTTTCCGTGCTATCCGTTACGATGGCTATGTGGCACTTGCCCTGAGAGAAGTGCCAGCTGTAGTTGTGGGAGGTGAAGTGTTTTCTATGAACCCTCTCTCAGCTGGTAAAACAGACACATGTGAACTTGGCAGGGCCTGTTGATTAATGTTTATTAACACACTTAAACATACCTGCTGGATTTTTGCCCGTTTCACAGCGTGTCCTCGAACTTTGGAGCAAGATTGGGTGATGCAGGCAAGCCTCCCTCTACCCAGGGATGGTGAATGTCCTACGGACCGCGTTGGAGGTGTCACAGCCGAGCGTGTTCAGCCTGACACTGGGACCAAACAGCAGCTTGGGGTGTTTTGCATTGAAAAATCACTCTTATTTTCTTTGTAAAAGACTCCTGATTCCTCTGAGAGCCACCCATCTCCTGGGCAGGGGGAGTAGCTACACGGCCCTTCTCTGCCCGTGCTGCATGACGCTGGGTGGACCAGGCTTGGCCCGGAGCTGGCCTTGGCGCGGGCAGGATCTGGCTGCGGTTAGACGGGGTGAGATGGTGCCACCTTGTTCCGCAGCCCGTCTGCAGCGACGCGGGGGCCGGGGGCAGCCGGAGCCGTCTTTGCCGTCGCCCAGGGGTGGTGGCCGCAGCACACCGTTCTCAGCAGGCAGCTCTGAAACTGGGCAGGGGAGGGACAGGCTGGGTGTTGTGGAAAAAGCGGGAGCCTGCCTCCGTCTCGGAGGCAGAGGCTGCAGCGTGGATGCTCCTCAGCATCTTGGATACTGCTCAGCATCATCACCCAAGCTCAGTGTCTTGGGTGAGAGCTGTATTAATTCCCAGCCCAACTCTTTGCAAATCCAGGCAGTTTATGGACAATAAACATTTCATTCTGTTTGCTGTGTGTGTTCAATGAGCAGTTTATGATCTAAAATGAAGTTGCCTGACCCCATAAAACCATGGAGGCAGAAAATGAGCTCTTGTTCGAGCTCGGAATCTGCTCCCTCCCTTTCCATTTTATTCCCAAAAAAACTTGCTGCTTACACAGCAACTCCCTGGCCGAGCCTGTGTGTACGCTTCCAGATAGGATAGATGTTGCCTCCACGCTTTATGAGGCTACTGAGTTGTTCTCCAGAAGCCCCAGGAGACCTGTGGATTTGTCATCTGGTGACTCGCTCACCTGTTTGTTCATGAAGACGTAGATGACCGGATTGTAAACCGTGGCGGTCTTGGAGAAGTAGGAGGGCAGGGATGCGAGAGCCGGCTGGATGGCGATGTCTTTGTTGGTGGCCACCACCAGCGCAAACGTGGTGTAGGGCAGCCAGCAGATGAGGAAGGCCATCACCATCGCGATCACCATGCGCGTCACCTCCCTCTCCGCCTGCTGCGTCGTGTCCGATTCCCGCTGCTGCGCTGCGGCCTGCGGCAGGTTGGAAAAGAGACGTTAACAACTTCCAACGGCGCCTCCATCCTGCATTGACATCAATGCCAGGAGATGGCAGCTCCATGCCTGTCACAAAAACCCGCCGTGAGGCTCCTCATCCCGATGGAGCTGTGCCTGGCCCGTCCTGTGAGCGGAAAAGCGTGACCTCACCCATTCGTGCCGCACTTACCGCTCGCAGGGTCACCAGCAGGTTGGTGTAGGAGAAGAGAATCAGGCTGAGAGGCATCACGAAGCAGGTGACAAACAGGGCCAGGATGTAGCTGTTGTTGTTGCTGCCACCCGTGTACCAGTTGGGCCCGCAGGAGGTTCTCAGACCTGCGACAAATAAGGGTCAAAACAAGCCAAAACTGACTGGGCTTGGGTAGGGGGCTCAGTAACGGCTCCAAAATAGCCAACACCAGTGCTGCCCCCTCCTAGCCATGCTGCCCAAGCACCTCTCATTTTCCCATCACCCTGGAGATCAGCCCCTGTGGATTTTGGCTGCCACGAAGGAGGGTGATTTGTTGTCCCACGCCGCGTTACATCAAGCCTCTTCGATAAGCAGATTTGGGCAGGGCACGTGCTGGGTGTGCCGGCAGCCAGAGCAGCTCCGTCGTGCATCCGTTGTGTAAGAACGGCTACAGCGAGCGGTGCAGGGGGTAACTTCAGAAGGACAACTGCCGAGGGAGGATTATTGACCGAGCAAGCAGGAGGTGTTAGCATTTTCAACACCAGCACAGATGCCCTCCAACTACCCCGTGCTGGAAAACGACAGGCAAGGTCGTTGGGCCACTGCCAACCTCATGGA
>NW_010242433.1:3481-6734 GCF_000690775.1 Eurypyga helias | reverse complement strand
CGGGAGCCTAAACTGGGCTGCGAACCGCCGAGCTCCCCCAGGAGCTCCCCAACGCTACATCCTGCTGCCCCCCATTCCCCAGCCTGGGACCCTGCCCTGCGCCCCCCTTTCCCGCAGCCAGAAGAAAGAGTGCAGCCCCCGCACCTCTGCATCCCCCACAGCACCCCACAGCCTACGTCTCCCAGGGGACGTCGCCCCTCCGAGACGGGGGACATATGCCCCTTCCGCAGCCGGGACTGCCAACCTGGCCTCTTTCCCGCACGCGCCCCTCCGAGACGGGGGACATACGCCCCTTCCGCAGCCAGGCCTGCCAACCTGCCCTCTTTCCCGCAGGAGCCACCATGGATCTGGTCCTGGATGCCGCCGACCAGCACCTCCTCACGCCCTACGTGTACCCCGCCGGCTGGCCCGAGGGTGAGCCCTGCCGCCAGCTCCTCAGCCTCTTCGTCATCACCAACCTGGGCGCCCTTGCCCTCTACCTGCTCTTCGGCACCCTCAGCTACTACTTCATCTTCGACCACGAACTCAAGAAACATCCCCAGTTCCTAGAGGTGGGTGTTGCGTGCATCTCGAGGGGTGCTCTTCCCGGGGCTCTTGGGTCTCTGCCCAGCTCCTGGAACACCCTCTCCCGCTGACCCCCTCTCCCACTACCAACCCCTGCAGAACCAGGTGCGTCGGGAGATCACCTACGCGCTGCGCTCCCTGCCCTGGATCAGCGTGCCCACCGTCGCCCTGTTCTTCGCCGAGGTGCGGGGCTACAGCAAGCTCTACGACAACATCGAGGACTCCCCATACGGTGAGCTGCTCCCCTGCACCCCCATCGGGCTGGGACCCTCTCGTAATGCTGGTCCTGCCCTGCCCTCTCCCTTGGACCCCCCAGGGTGGGCAGAGTATCCCCATTTCTCCAGATGACAGCACACCTCCTATGAGCTCCACAAAATCCCACTGGGTACTTCCTGCCTCAGGCTGGTCCCCTCTATTTGTCATAGCCCCAAGTTCCCTTTAGGCCCATGCAAGGAGGTGCCCACCCACCCTCCCAGCTCAGAGACAGCTGCCTTCGTAAAAGGAGGTTTTCCCTTCCCTGTGCCTGGCTTCCAGCAAACTAGCACCTGACTCGCTTTCCCCAAGTCATGGCAGACCCTCTGATCCTCTTGCCACGTCTCCTCAACGGGATGGACCCTGCCATGAGGGCCATCACACCTCCCCGGACCCCGTGTTGCTCAGCTCCTCGCTGGCCCCCGCTGTCTCCCAGCACCCAGTGGTGCCACCCGTAACATCCCTGTTCCCCCAGGCTGGTCAGGCGTCTTCCTCAGCATGCTGTCCTTCCTCTTCTTCACCGACATGGGCATCTACTGGATACACCGCGGTCTCCACCACAAACTGTTCTATAAGGTACGAGCGGGACGGAGGGCTCCGGGTGACAGCCCTTGCCCTGCGCTGGGGCCGCAGCCGAGCCACTCCTGGGGAACACATGCCCAGGGGGCTCAGGCTGGCTGAACGAGGCCTTGCTTTGGTCCACAATGCGACAGGAGCTGGGAGCAGCTGGGAGCTGCCCTTCAGGCAGCAATGGCCCTCAGCCCCCTGGGCGCTTGGGTGGGGGAGTCCATCCCCAGCTGGGGGACCCTCTAAAAGGTGCACCCTCTCCCTGCAGCGCTTCCACAAGCCCCACCACGTCTGGAAGATTGCGACGCCCTTTGCCAGCCATGCCTTCCACCCTGTTGATGGCTTCATGCAGAGCCTGCCCTACCACGTCTACCCCTTCCTCTTTCCCCTGCACAAAGTCACCTACTTGGGCCTTTACATCTTCGTCAATGTCTGGACCATCTCCATTCACGACGGTGACTACCGTGTCCCCCGCTTCCTGCGGCACATCATCAATGGATCAGCCCACCACACTGACCACCACTTGTACTTCGACTACAACTACGGGCAGTACTTCACCCTCTGGGACAAGATCGGCGGCTCCTACAAGAGCCCCACGGCCTTCGAGGGCAAAGGTCCGCATGACTACTTGCGCAAGCTCCGAGAGAAAGACACGGGGGTGCCCAACGGCACCCCGGCTGCCAAGACTGAATAGTGTTCCCCCAGGCTCGGTTCCTTTCCAGGACAAGATTCCCCAGACAGATCTCACGCCATTTCTCCCTGGCCTCTTGAGACTACTTTCCCACGGACAAAGAGACCCAATCCCCCGACAGCGTGACTGATGCAGGGTGATTCTCGGCACCTGAAGCTGCTTGTGTGGCTGCGGAAATGAGCTTGGAGCTGATGGGTGTTCTGGGTCTCAGGCTCCATGTCTCTGCTTGCGGTGAATGCTGACATTCGCTCCCTATGGCCTCCCACATCTGACGCCCGCCAACCTCGAGGGTCCGTCGGCACGACCCACAGGACAACATCCCTCCCGCTCCTCACGGCTTATCCTGGGCCGCCGCCGGATTGCCCCATGGAGTCTCTGCTTGGAAAGACCTCCGGTTCTCGGATGCCAACCCCTAACCGCAGCCTCGTGTGGTGCCTGCATGCCTTGATGCCATGCAGGGCTGTCGCTATCTGACCTGACCGCCAAACACGTGCCCTGGCTTCTCCCCACGCCTGGGAGTGCTACCTCTGACACGGTAACTGCCACCCATCCCACTACCGATACCAGCTGTCTCCGGGGCACCCTGCTCCCCCTATTACCCCTCTTCCCAGCTGCCTTTGGATCTCTGAGGTCCCTATGCTGCTTTGGTACTGCGCTGCCTTACAGAAGGAACAATAACGTGGCACAAATAGAACAATAATGTGGCAAAAAAAGGACAAGAACATGGCACGTGGCAGGGTCTGCATCCATCCGTGCTGTGCGCCATCATCACTGAGGCACTGTTGCTGTCGCAGAGTCCATTGGGACATGTCATGTCGAGCCGAGGCTGATGATGCTACATTTTTTTCTGAGCTGTATTCCATGAAAAAAGCCACAAGGACCTTTTGTAGGCGGTATGGGTCCTCCTGATGGCTCCTTGGCGTGGTGAGGGCTTGGCCTCGAGACACGGCAGGACTCCTTGGCGCCGGATGTGCTCTCCTTCTTCCGCTTGCCCAGGGGTATCTCACGGGACACTGACAGGACGTGCCACGGGAATGGCATGCCTGCAGGACGAAGATGTGCTTTGAGTCCCATGGGTCCCTCGAGCTCCCTGAGAACTTAAGGTGGGGGGAGGAGGAACGGCTGCCAGAGGCGAGGGACAGGGACTTTTTCTTGCTCGAGGGTGCGTGGCCGGCTTTC
>NW_010242433.1:3156-3469 GCF_000690775.1 Eurypyga helias | reverse complement strand
AAACCCAGTCGCCTGCCTTTTGGGTCCAACTTGCATTCAATAAATTTCACTTGCCAACTTGGCTGCTGTTTGGTCCCTGTACTGGGTTTCCGTGGCAAGGTCTTGGTAGTGGGTGAGGCGATGGGGGCGGCTTCTCAGGGAAGCTGCTGGAAGCCTCCTCTGTGTCCGACAGAGCCAATGCCAGCCTGCTCCAGGATGGCCCACCGCTGGCCAAAGCAGAGCCTATCAGTGATGGTGGTAACGCACCTGGGATAATGTAGTTAAGAAAGGGGAAAAAAAGCCTGATTAGAGGAAAAGTTTCAGGTAGAGAGAG
>NW_010242433.1:363-2684 GCF_000690775.1 Eurypyga helias | reverse complement strand
GTGTGAGGATCCTCCCCTGAGGAGGAAGGAGCGGCAGAGACAGCGTGTGACGGACTGACCACAACCCCCAGTCCCTGACCCCCTGCGCCGGTCAGAGGGAGAGAAGTGGGGAGCAAAGGTGAGCCCGGGCAGAAGAGAGGGGTGGGGGAAGGTGTTTTAAAGTTTGGTTTTAGTTCTCTTCTACTCTGATTTGAATTGGTAATAAATTAAATGAATTTTCCCCAATTTGAGTCTTTTTTCCCTGTGACAGTAATTAGTGAGTGATCTTTCTCTGTCCTTATCTTGACCCATAAGCTTTTAGTTGTATTTTCTCCCCACTGCCCCGCCGAGGAGGGCAGTGACAGAGCAGCTTTTTGATCTGCAGCCAGGGTCAGCCCACCACAGCTCGGAATTTGGACAGGTAATCAGGTAAACAATCATGCAGGGAGCCCAGTGGCAAGCTGCACCATCAAGGTGCCAGGAAGCAAGAGCCGTGTGTGGGGGCCGAGCCCTCCCTCTCACGTCATCGGGGTGGTGCCACTCCAAAATCCCCTGGCCTGGCTCTCCCCTGTGCCGCTTGCCGGGCAGGCACTGGACGTGGACCGGGAGGGATGGGGCCGCAGCTTCTCAAGCACAATACGGTGCACAGTGTGACCTTGCCAGGCCTGCGCTGCCGGCTGCGCCGTGTTTTGCCCTAGTTTACATGGGATTTATCACCGATTTGTCTGCCGTTCCCCAGACCGCAAGCGCCTACGGACAGGACAAAGCGCCGAGCGGCGGGGGGTGACGCGATCGCTGTTACTGCTCAGACCTTGAAGGGTCACTGGGGGTCCCGAGGAGGCTGGTACGTTCATGAGCTCTGTTTTCAAGAAAAAAAAGTACCTTAGCAAAGGAAACATGTATTTCCTTCCACAAAAACCAAGAGCTATTAATCCATTAGCATTTACCAGCGAGAGGTTCGCCTGGGAGGTCCTCGGTACCGCTCTCTCCCTCGCTCCCAGCAGAGTGATCTGGTGGGCTGGAGTCCTGGGAGGGGGACAGGAACTCTTCCCGTCTCCATGCATGCTTGCAGCGCCCTACGAGGAGTGCACAACAGGGTCTGGGAGGAGGACGGTGAACCTCCCTGCCTGGATTTCCTCCGTTTAGAAACCGCTACAAAGCCGGTTCCTCATTTCTTACTCTATTCTTCCTCTATTTCTTATTTTTTGGAGGGATTTGGCAGGGCAGAGCTCATCGTTTCATGGGAAACGGGATGGATGCTCAGACGAGGTGATGCTTCCAGCAAACACCACCATGACCTTTTTGGGTCCTTCTCACCTGCCCGCCACGTCTGCACCAGAGAGCAACCTGCTACAGCGATTCCTGCGCAATAAACCTCCCTTATTGCCTCTGCCCGTACCCATGGTGACCTCCGGTCCTCCAGAGGGACATTCCACTGACTCAAGACCGCTGAAAGCTTTATTAGGAGGGCTTATAATTGTATCGACTCAATAATTGAACTACACTAACTAGGTTTCTAGGTGAAAGCACCTCAGGGAGAGCTCTGGACAATGTTTCTGCTCTTAAAGCAAGCGAAATAAGGGGGCGTAAAGAGTGCCTTGGGGCTGTCCATTGGATTTATAGGCTCCTATTCCTTCAGTGTTGGGTGACATCCATTTTCTTTGGAGATTTCCCAACAGCATTAGAAAGGCCAAAATGGCACACAGTGCATGAGGCGGAGGAGACGCAATCCCATCGGTCTACGCTCGGCAACTCTGAGAAGAAAGAGTCTAAAAGCAGGTAAGGCCTCTTAACTGCAAGGCTCTGCCCAGAAAAACACCCCTGGTTTAGAGACACAAGTGAAGGCTGAGCCATAGGCACAGCTCAACGCTGCTGTTGTGTCCCACGGTCCCCCCTGCTTCCCGTCCCCTCGGCAGAGGGGACCTGGAGATGAGCAGGACGCAGCCCTCAGCCTGTCACAGCGGAACGAAGAGCCAGACCTGGCCCAAGCAGGCTTGCCTGGCTAGACATGGGAGCACAAGGAGCCTGGACCAACAGGAGCAGAGGAAAAAAGAGAGAGGAAAGGTCACCCAGCGTTTGAAAGCGAGTCTCCCTTTCTTTCAAACATCCCAAAGCCGGGAGACAAGCGGTGAGAGCGGTAGCTCGCCCGTACAAGCTGCAGATTGCTAGCTGCAGCAATAGAGGGGGGTCGGGCTCCGTTTTGCAGCTGGTAATTTCCAGCGCCGCCCTTCACTTTGTACCCGGACCGTGACTGACGCTCGCCCGGTCTGCCTGATGCTCCGGGGATCCCGCGGGGACCTCTCGCGTTTGTAACCCCCGATGCAGCAACGGTGGTGCCGTGA
>NW_010242433.1:0-219 GCF_000690775.1 Eurypyga helias | reverse complement strand
TCTTGAGCGCTCTTAAACCTCGGCGGTGACTCTTGCCTTTTCCCACCAATACCCCGGTGCTTTAGGCCCACGTCCCGGGTTGGGGCACACACGGTGCAGGGCATCTCGGCCTTTTGGGGGGGCTGACGGAAAAACCGCAGGTATCCCCCCAGACAGAAGAAACCGCGACGCTTTTATTTTAAATTATTCTACTTAAATTTCATTTGACTTGACTTCATT
>NW_010242432.1:0-14894 GCF_000690775.1 Eurypyga helias | reverse complement strand
CACCCAAACCATTCCATGATATGATTCTGTGAACATGTGATCAACTCCAACGTACTGACTCAGGCAAGGGTGAAGGAAACCACCTGAAAGGGGAAGAAAGTGGCAGGGTGTCTCAAGAAGCTGGTCCTACAGCTGGCAGCCCTTGCCTGCATCCATTCATGGGGCCGGGCTTCCAAGATTCTCTCACCTTCACCTAAGAAAGTTTGATCCCATCAACAATGCTCCACAGCCAATCTTTGTACCAAGTCATTCTCATCTCCCGTGTCTCGTACTCTCTCCCTTCAACAATATTTGCCTGAAAAGGTAATTTAAGATTACCTGGGTTTGTATTTGTCCTAAACCTTTAACTGCAGCCAGAGCAATGGCAGGGACTAGGATGCTGCTGTGGCTGTGGTCCAACTGAACTGGGAAAGGTGACGATGTGACCCCGCAGTACAAGCATCCTATGTTACAGCCACAGGTAAATAATAAGGAAGCAGAAGCATCTTTTCTCAGAGGTGGAGAACACGATCTCACTTCACATCTCGGATGCACGGGGCAAATCGAACAGCCAGATTTGTATTAGCTGCCAGCCCTGAGATTAGATGCTCGTCCTCTGCTAGCAGAAACACCCTTGGACTTTGTACCCTGTTAACAAACCTCACTCTACAGCAGCACGTCTTAAACTGGCACCAAAAAGAGATTCTAAAGCCCAAAAAAGCTGTGTACCAATTAAGGCAGAATACGTGGCATCACATCAAGAACGCAGACACCTCTAACCCTTCTCCTCTGCCAAATCCCATTAACAGGGACCGTTCACACAGCCACTGCAGACTGATGAGGAGACCCACACCAGCTTTCTGCTGCCAAACGCCGTCACATCCCGGGTCCTGACGCTCCGCCTGCCAGTTTCTGGGTGGGAAGCAACAATTTTAATGGTTGGCTCAGGAAACCAGAGTTCTCCTAACCTTCCCACTAACTCACCATGCAGCATCATTATTAACTCCCAGTGCATCTTCCTCCTGAATCCGGTACACAGCCATTTAACGCTGTCAGATTTAATCTGCACAGAAAACAGGACTCCAGGAGAATGAAAAGCTGTCATCCAGTCCTATAGTCAGCCCTGAGGAAGCTACCAGCCCTGTCAAATGAAAGTAGCTGCTAAATCCCCAGCAGCTCAGGAAAAGCAGAGAAAGACAGCAAGTTTATCATAGAATCATGGAAGGGGTTGGAAGGAACCTCAAAAATCATCCAGTTCCAACCCCCCTGCCACGGGCAGGGACACCTTCCACTAGACCAGGTTGCTCCAAGCCTCAGAGTTTAGCCAGACTGGTGTTTTTTGGGAAGCCAGACAGGCTATAGACCAGGTTGCTCCAAGCCTCAGAGTTTAGCCAGACTGGTGTTTTTTGGGAAGCCAGACAGGCTAACTAACCTGAGGCACGGAAAAACTAACCTGGTACAGAGAACTACAGAAAATTCTTGGGTTTTCTAGCATAGATAAGTCAAATATGGTGTGCTCTAGTTAACAAGAAGGTTAAATACGTGACATGACAAAACAAAAACCAACCACCCCTTCCAGATAATGAACTGTGTTTTGCTCCCTTCCTCGACCCTTACGTCACTCCTGTGCCTCGCAAAGTCATTTCTCATTTCGTAGCTGCCTACAGCACCAACTCCCTGCAGAAATACCTACAGGCCTGAAGCCACGTGATCCCTCTTAAGGGAGCTGTGCATAGCTTAACAGGCACTGACTAACTGCAAACAGCCAGATGCCCATTAAGAATTTCAATTTCTGCCCAGTCATCCCCAGGAAGCAGCTTATTTTGCTGTTTCTGCTGCTGAAACAAACTGCCAGGCTGATGGGAACAGCACGGCATCGCCCCGAGCACCCCTCACGCCTCCTTCTGGAGTTTCGTAACGCCAGAAAGTTGCAAAGCTGTTCTTTTTGATACCCATTCAGCAATAATTCAGGTAATTTTTACGCTATACTGGACAGAAGCTGAGTATTTCAGAAACACAAACTCTACTGATGGTGTGCTTGGCATTTTCCGGGTTGGAGCTGGCCTTTAGCTGCACAAGCAGGACCACAAGAGCAGCAGAAAGGGGGAACTCCTGATGAGCCTATTTGTAATTTATTTATTTTTCTGTGCATTACTAATGTAGGACAAAGTGAGCTGATTCTGAGACCCCACCCGGAGTGCTGTGTCCAGCTGTGAAGCCTCAACATCAGAAGGATATAGACCAGTTGGAGCGAGTCCAGGGGAGGCCACGGAGATGCTCCGAGGGCTGGAGCCCCTCTGCCATGGGGACAGGCTGGGGGAGTTGGGAGGTTCAGCCTGGAGAAGGGAAGGCTCCGGGGAGACCTCAGAGCCCCTTCCAGTGCTTGAGGGGCTACAAGGAAGCTGAGGGGGCTTTTCCCAAGGGCAGGGAGTTACAAGACAAGGGGTGAAAGGGTTAAACGGGAAGAGGGAGTTGGAGATGGGACATCAGGAAGGAATTCTTCCCGCAGAGGGTGGTGAAGCACTGGGACAGGTTGCGAGAGAAGCTGTGGATGTCCCATTCCTGGGAGTGTCCAAGGCCAGGCGGGATGAGGCTTGGAGCAACCTGGGCTATGGAAGGTGTCCCTGCCCATGGCAGGGGGTTGGAACTGGATGATCTTTAAGGTTCCTCCCAATCCGAGCCATTCCGGGATTCTATGAGTCTCTGAATTTTCTCAAAACCATTTCCAGAGAGCAGTTTTATGGTGTTTCATGAGGAAGCACAGCAGCCAGCTCGCTAAGCATCTACACCACATTTCCACATGCTTATCCATTTCAAAGATACCCTCACTCCCAGGTGTAGATTTGCTCTCACCACCAGCTACCGAAGATCTCCTCTTGCTTGGCCTCACCGCATCCAGATACGTTTCGTAACGACAAGATTTTCCTTTTCCAGAAAAGGTCAGATTAATCCAAGATTACCCCCATCCCCGACAGGAGAGCGCTGTGATAATCACAGATGCAGCATAGCTATGAAAGATAAAATGCACAATATAATCAGCCTTACCCTATTTTCAGTGATGGGACTGAAATGGAAGAAGATTAAAGAGCTAAGGCCTCCGAGTGAGCCACAACTAGAGCCAGGATTATGGAAGTTTCCTAACCTCCAGGTTCATATTTAACCCATGTCATGCAACCTCTCAGCACCACCACGACAGCCCAGCACGCAATTCTTTGGGAATTTTTTTGAAAGCGGGATAAACCCTTATTCAATCAGTTGTTTTTACAAAGAGCCCCCCTGGGTTTAGAGCAGGAAGAAGAGGTGAACTAAAAGGAAGAGCTTCAAAGGAGAGCGCGGCATGTTTCACACAGACCCACCTTCCCATCGGGGCTTCCGCCGGAGTTCCCGACAGGCATCGGAGTGGCAGCCACCGGCCATCCTCCTCTTCCCCCCTGCCCACGTTCGACGAGTAACGCGCCGCAGGGCTGTACTCCGGTTAGCTCAGCAGCTTACCCCTGGGGCTTGGCCACACGACTGACTCAAAGGCAAGTATTTAGCTAACCGATCTAATAGGAAAGAGATTCTTATTAGTGAGCTGAGTCATGAACCCGATGTAGCAAAAAGGTGACGAGGGAGTGTCTAGAGTAAGCATAATTCTGATGTGTGTTCTACAGCACCATGGCTTCATTTACTTTCCTCTGACAAGCGTACATGGCATATAAACTCCAGTAAAGGGTCACCCCAAAAGGTGTCGTGCAAGCTACCAGAACAAGCAACAGGAACATGACATTGCCTTGACAAGAAAAAAACAATTAAAGTACCTTTTTAACCTGCAGTTCAGTTCCACAGAGACTAATTAAAGGGAAATTGGGTAAACAGACGCACGACTTTGGATGACAAAGCAGCATGGGTACATGGCCCCTCTTGTTTGCAGCCAGAAGCCTCAGTCTCTTCTGCCTGCCCCGAACACCCCTGAAAATACCTCTCCATTCCAAAAAGGCTGCCTCGATGTCCAACCGATTGCAGGACTGTGAGAACAAAAATATTCTGAGTACACAGAGATGAAGTCCTGAGCAACGGGGATCAAGCTGGTTTTGTGTGAAGGCTTAAGTACAGACAGAGAGAAAAAGGGTTCGCTTTAAAGCACACCTCCCATCATGAAACCATGGAATGGTTTGGGCGGGAAGGGACCTCAAAGCCCACCCAGTCCCATCCCCTGCCATGGGCAGGGACACCTTCCATAGCCCAGGGTGCTCCAAGCCTCATCCAGCCACTAATAAATTCAAGAAATAAGTTTGAAGTTCATGGCTTGAGTATTTTAAGTAACAGCTACTTGCTCAGGACGTTCAAGCTCTGTAACACCAGAGTAATTCATCCAGCTGTCACACTCCTGCTAGAACGACACTTAAACACGCCACAAAACCTAAAGGGTTTGTATTACTGTTTTTTAAACCTCACTAAGCCTCACCATAAAGCTTGTAATAGACTTCCCAGCATATGTGCTACTTCATCAGGAGCTGTTCTACTCCCTGTTCAACAAGTTGGGATACATTCCACCCTTCAACCAAGGCTGAGAAGCAAAAAGTGAAACACAAAGCAGCAGGTTGCTAGGAAAATACCACTGAAGGGAGACACAGCCATGGAAACAGCATTTTTTTAAACAAAAAAGGTTCCTCTTTTTACTCGGAGTCATCGCCGGAGCTTTCAATGCCTTCCCAGTAGCCACACCAGTTCCAGCTGGTCAGCAGGCAGTCTTGCAGGAACCCAGGGCAATACTGGGTACAAAAGCATGATGGCTTTCCAAACACCCCTCATCCTTGCTAATTCATCATCCCAGAATGGTTTGGGTTGGAAGGGACCTCAAAGCCCCCCCAGTCCCACCCCTTGCCATGGGCAGGGACACCTTCCATAGCCCAGGTTGCTCCAAGCCTCATCCAGCCTGGCCTTGGATACTCCCAGGGATGGGGCATCCACAGTTTCTCTGGGAACCTGTCCCAGAGCTCCCACCCTTTCCAGGAAGAAAAATTCCCACCTCTTCCCTTCCTCAGCTCAGCCCAGGCTGCAACACCGCCGCAGCCCACAAACAGCACCACTCTCCATGACGTACTCGTGTCTTTGGCCCGGCGGGAGCTGCACAGGGGCAGATTCCCCTCTGTCCCAGGGAATCGGAGCCAGTCACAGAGCAATTCCAGCAGGCCTGCCACACTCTGGTTTCCTTGCAAACAACAGAGCTCGTTACACAACTACTTAATCTGATTTGATATGAGCGGCAAAGGAGACTATGGCCCGGGAAGAAAAGCTCCTTGAGCGTGTCACTCAACGTAGGTAAAAACGGGGATTGATTCACGGCAGAGCAGACTCAGCCTGAGGATCTAACCAGTATTTCGAGACAATAAGCCTGAGGTTTATGTTACATACGCTCCCCTTCCCTAAGTTATTAGGGAGTACCCATCAGGAGCCAACCCGAGCTAGCCAGAACATCTACCCCAAAAACCACCCCTTGGCAGGGAAGGGTCACAACTCCTGCACAAGCGACCTCTCACAGCTACACCCACAGCCACCCCGGTGCTACTGGCTCACAGCACAGGGGGCTTTTGCGCTGGAGGGGTTGGTTTGGGGTAGTTGGTCTTTCGGGGGTTTTGCCCCCTCATCAAGCTACGTTTTGGGGCCAAGCGGCGCACAGGAAGGAGTTTCTGAATAGTCACTACAGTTACTTGTTTAAAATACGCTGGTGCATCTAGCGTAATCCAGGGGAGAATCTCCTCTGCCCGGATGCTGAAAGAAAACGCGACTATACCAGGCAGCTTAGAGGCTGAGAAGCGATTGCTCACCCAGAATCTTCATTATGTGCCATCACAAGTGGCCTGATCTTCGTTACACAGACATATGCACAGGGATGGATATTGTGAGGCACTTCTGGGATTCAGAGATGATCCTGGAATCAAAATAACCTGCCTGTCAATGGCCAACTGAGGTCTCGGGGGTAAACTAACAGCTACTTGTTGTCAAGAGCATTCGGACACCCTTTAAGGGGCGGAGAGGCGAGTTGATCAGACTGCAACTGCCTGCACTGGGAGTATGTTGCTCCACCACCTCCCTGGGCAGCCCCTTCCAAAGCCTGACAGCCCTTTCCGGGAAGGAATTGTTCCCCACAGCCAACCTCCACCTCCCCTGGCACCACTTGAGGCCGTTCCCTCTTGTCCCATCGCTTGTCCCTTGGGAGAAGAGACCCACCCCCCCCCTGCACCCCCCTTTCAGGGAGTTGTGGGGAGCGAGAAGGTCTGCCCTGAGCCTCCTGATGAATTTCAATAAATAATTTAGATGATTGAAAACTTCAGATGACAAAAGAAATCAACATCAGCTGTTTATGGCCACAAAAACATTAGTGTGGCCTGGAACACACTGAGGACTACCCTGTGCCGCAGAAGTCATAGAATCATAGAATCATGGAATGGTTTGGGTTGGAAGGGACATTAAAGATCATCTAGTTCCAACCCCCCTGCCATGGGCAGGGACACCTTCCACTAGACCAGGTTGCTCAAAGCCACATCAAATCTGGCCTTGAAGACAGCCAGGGATGGGGCATCCACAGCTTCTCTGGGCAACCTGTTCCAGTGCCTCACCACCCTCTCTGTGAAGAATTTCTTCCTGATATCTAATCTAACCCTCCCTGTTTTCAATTTATACCCATTCCCCCTTGTCCTATCACTACAGGCTCTTGTAAAAAGTCCTCTCCCAGCCCCCTTGTAGCCCCTTCAGATACTGGAAAGCTGCAATGAGGTCTCCTCGGAGCCTCCTCTTCTCCAGGCTGAACAAGCCCAAGTCTTGCAGCCTTTCATCATAGGAGAGGTGCTCCAGCCCTCTGAGCATCTTCGTGGCCTCCTCTGGACTCACTCCAAGTGGTCAATATCCTTCTGATAGTCAAGGCAGAGGTCATCAGCGGTCCTACCTCGTTTTGTGCAAAACGCCCAAGGCCTCGGAGATACGCTACAACACTTAAACTTCTTCCCACTTCAATTTCATCTGCAAAAAAGATTGGTTTAGTAGCAGCTTCCTCCTCCTCCAAATACACTTGTCCTGTTTAATCTTCCAAAGCTGCAGTTCAGATGTGGAAGAGCAGGAGGTTCAGGGAGTGACAGCTCTTACACGTAATACTTCCAGCCCAGACCTGAGACATTTTAATGCCACGCTGCTGCAGGACATTATGCGTACGTGAGCCCTTGTTAAGTGGCTCAGAACACGCCTTTTCAGCTCCCGAGAACTCAGCATCCGCCAGGTACCCTGAAGGAGCACGCAGTCGGCACACACAGAGGAGCTGCATTAACAAAACGCACCTCGAAGCGACGGATCCGTGCCCCGGCGGTGCCACGAGCCACCTCTGGCTGCGATCCGAGCGCACAGCGACTTCGTCCCCTGCGCGGCACTCGGCCGCGGGAGAGTCCCAGACCTTGAGCTAACCCAGGGCAGGGAGAGGCTCTTCAGAGCCGCTGGGTTTTCTAAGCAAAGGCCTGTGCTGACCAAAACCCCACCCCGATGTCTCCTGCGCTCCCGATACTTGTAAGTGCTTCGACACCCGGGGGGGAGGTTCTTGAGGCTCACGAGGAGCTCACGAGCTGAGATGATGGGAGCTGCTACTCAACTCCTTCGCCAGCCACACGAGTTCTGGGGTCGAAGGGGCACCGGCCCCTTCTGATCCTGCACACAGGCCACCAACCTTCATCCTCTGCACTCACCCAAGGGCGAAGGGAGAGCAGCACGTCCCCAGCAGCACCTCTGTTTCCCGCCCCGGATCCTCACCAGCAGTCACGGGGGGCAGAGGCATTAACCTTCCCAACCTCTGCTCCCCGGCTGGCAGATCAGCTCCGTCGAGACGGCCACCTTCTTCTCCATCCGCCTCCGGCCTAAAAATAATCACCCCTGAAGTATCAGAGAGACAAACACCCTTAGTCATGCCCGTCTGGAGAACTAAACAAGCCTCTGAATTATTCAGCTTGCTGCTTTTTTAAGACTGAAGGCACAGAGAACGTGAAGCCTGCTTCAGCAGATATGGCTGGATGCAGACCTGTTCTGCATCTCCCTGAAGCCCAGAAAGTACCAAAACCCTTACCAATAACAACGTGCACCAGAGGGGAAACGTGCAGGCAGGTGAAGGAGAAAAACCAGCTTTAATTGGAAGAGCACACCCTTGAGGGTCCTGTTTACAAACCGCTAAACGTAAGGAATAACGGTTTTAGGGGGTTTTGGGGGTGTTTTCTGCTGGGTTTTTTAAACCCTGAGCCCTAGCAGTTCCCTAATAGGAAAAGCGTTAGATAACGAACAGCTAAGACTGCACCTCGGCTGGGGCAGCAGCCAAATGCTTCCAGCACACGTGTCACATACTCAGGAATAGTTAAGCACAGGTTATCATCCCCACGGAGCTGTCATTTCTCCGTGCATCCTCACAAAATCAGGCATCTTTAGGCAGAAGAGGTGCACTGCCAGGAACACTAGGTGTTAGGTGCTAGCTAGTTCATACCTGCCGATTTTAAGTACCCTGTAAGTCCAACATGGAAACCAGCATCCACCTCACCCATCCCCAGTTGGCTTTTTCTTCCCACTGTGCTCAAGGAATAAGCCCTCCCCTCTCTTCCTGCCCACCCACCCCCAAAATCATGCAGTTTACTGGAATAATTCCCTTTTCAATACACTGACTGCATTAACAAAACCGATTTTTGGAGGGACACGTCTTCCAACATCCGTCCAGCCAGCAAACACTCCAGCTGAAGCCGTTTACCTCTCTCAGCAGAGCGGTCGGTCAAGAACACGCAGCTACCTGCAGGTATTAACAGTGAGGGAGCAGCACAACCCAAGACGATTCTCACCACAGGACAACTCTTGAGGGGTTAGAGATGTTTATTGGGTGATTTATTCAACAGTGAGACACAGCTTCACACCATACAGAGCACTGGAGTCATTGAGAAAAATCAGAAGTGGTAACATCCAGGCTGGTAAGCACAGAAAGTACGTTCTGTGGGGATTTCATAGCGTCCCCAGACACAGAGCACGGGTAACAGGGTTTAGGCAGAGGAACATGGTAGCTACCTGGTTACTGAGGAACAACACACACGCTCCTGAGTATCCATTTACTGCACTGAATTTTCAGCGAGATACACGTACATTTTCTAGGAGTGACAATAAGATATAGCACCCGGCATCGACGCGTCAACACCCCTACTTCCCCCCTGCCAAAACATCCAGTCTCCCAGGACAGGCACGTTATATTTCTCCCCCCCCCGCCCCCCGAAAGCAAACCGGGTGACTTGGCGGAGCTCTTGGCAAGAGTCCTGCAGGGAAGAACCACCACAGACAAGAAACAACCTTCTCCTTTCCTCTAACTGCAAGTTTACATGCAAATTTGCAAACCTCATGGCAATTAAAATAAACAGGGATAAAAACATGGAGGGGAAAAAAGGTGATAATGGAATGAATTATTCAGGTTAGCAGCTGAGAGGGTGACTGAGCCTTAGCACGCTTCGCTTCGGTCTGCTCCAGGCACGGCTGCGCCTGGTTAGCTGACAGGCCTCCAGCCTGGTTTCCCCAAACGGGGGACCCTGTGCCAGGAAAATCGATCCATAACTCGACTTCCCAACCCCAAAGGAAGTTGCCCAGGCCAACTGCTAGAAACCCCCTCCAGCCAATCCTTCAAAGCATTACTGCATTTCAATAAAGCAAAGCATGCGCAGGGGGTGGGGGCAGGAAGCCTGACAGTCACTGAATCTGACATAAAAATCTCTCTATTTACTCTGTTTTCTTGGGCAGAGATAGTTACGCCCACTTAAGGCAAGAGGTGAGAAAGAATGACTTGTGGAACCAAGTTAAAATGCCTCCAAACAAGCCATGATGCTGTCTTGCTCCACAATCACCCCTGTGAAGTAAATGGCAACAAAGAGGTCTTTAAAAATAAAGCAAAAGACAACAATCTCCCTTTATGGCAACAGACACCAAAAATCCCCCAAGAGGAAAGCACTTGGTGACAACAAGGACCAAAACACCTCTCCCTGCGCCACGTGCCACCGCTCCCGTCTCACCTCTGGGCCTGACCGAACAGACCTGGCGATGGAGGAACGGCCCCGGGGGGCCTGGAGGGACCTTCTGCCACCTCCAAAAGCTGGTGAGGCCTTGGTGCCTTGTCGAAGGTGGAGGCCGTTGGCTACAGGCTACCACGTGCCATCATGTCCAGTAAAACCAGAAAGACCGAGGGCAATCCATCGCTTGCCCGTACATTTTTCTGCTCTAGGCCACGGGGAAATGCTTAGTTTCACATTTCCATCGGGATCAGGACTCTAAGGCTGAAAAAACTCAGGGCTTAAACAACATAGGTCTTAAACTGTGTGGGGGGTCTGCCAGGTTGGCCCATGGGACCAGCAAGGGAAGAGCCCAGCTTCAGCAGCTGCAGGCAGGGGGTTTCTCCAAAATGACAGCTATCTACCTGGGAGGAGAAGCCGACGGTGCTCCTTGTCCAGAACCCGGCACCGCAAGGACATCAGCTGCTAACGAGGCTCCGGATGGCAGCAATAAACTACCACCACACCGGAGAACAAAAGCCTCCAGTTCGGACACCCGTCACTAAACCGGCTGATGGCACACACTTCGCCGCAGCCACCCCGGACACCCCCACCCTGGGTGGGGAGCGTGCGAGGTCTCGGCTAAAAAGGATCCGCCACGACCGGATGGGTCGCGGTTTGAGGGAGATCTTCCAAGAATTACCAGCAGCGCTCGCTCAAGGTGCGATACTCTTCAGCGAACCATTTGTAGACCCGCACCGTGCCACGGGCACCAGCTGGGTACCAGGAAGAGTCAGGCACAAGCTGCTCTCTTCACAACAAGAAAATAGCTGGTTTTAGGCAATGAAAGGTCTTGGCATGCTAGCTGTTGGCAATTTGGAGAACCACGTCCTGCCTTAGGCTGGATCTGGGTTCAAATAAAACCGGTGCTTTCCTCAGGTGGTGCAGGCAAGTGCCTTCAGCCACACAACACAATCATCCTTCAACAGCCGCTCGTCGACGAAAACCCAGGCTGAGCTCCCCCCTGCAAAATACCAAGGAACCTCTCCCCACTGCTTCCTCCTTTTACATTTTGCTTTATCTGTAGGAGCCAATACTCCGGTGTTTGGAAAGCTCTCCAGCTTTATGGATGGAATTGCACCTGACGCGCTGCCTCCTTCTAGCTGTTTCAGGTTAAACCAGGCCTGTTTGGCGTTGCTGGGAACTGCTAGTTACCTCAGTACGGATCTGACGGTCCCAGAGCTTTCGCTTCTCTCCGTTTTGGAAGGGACGGGTTATTTTTCGCGGCAGGTAGAACCTCACCCAAGGCTGCCATTACCAAATGGAGCTAGAGGGGTGAAGTTACAGAAAGGCCATTTCCTAACTTCCAAGGCTGTCAGGAAGCAGTGCGGCAGCAAAGCAGCAAAGAGTGTGGGGGTGGTCCTCTTCCTTGATGTCCCCAGAGGATGGCAAGTGCCTGAACCCCAGAATCCACCCCCCACAAACCAGAGACAATCTGCTCGTACCTCAGCGAGTGTGGGTTTTCCTGACTTGGGAAAACAGCCGTTCCAAGGGCACCGCTAATAAAAATAAAAACCCCAGCTGGGACGGTCTCGAAGCAGCAGGGGTAACGGCAGGGAAGGCTCAGCGTGACCCTAAAGGCTGTGGTGAGTACGGGGAGAGGGGAAGGGAGCAGCAGCCACGGTGGACCCCCCCGCTATGAACGCACAACTGCCGACTCAGTGTCAAACCTTCTGTTATTAAGCACCCATGGGAAAAAAAAAAAAAAGGATAGAAATTAAATTTTTTGAAGCGGTTGAACTAAAAATGGAGTAGTTGTGATTAAAAAGAAACCAAACCCCGGTGGGAGTGCTGAAGTAGTGCAGTTCAAACCCATCACGCTTACACAAGGAAAGGAAGGTTTCAACAAGCACTGCAGAGCAGAGAGGGAGGAGGAGAAGGGCTGATCGGCCGCCAGCACAGCTACCCTTTGGCTTCTTCTACCCGGAAAGTCCAAGGATGTAAAGCAAGAGCTCTGTAAAATGCTGATTTAGAAGTGTAATGGCAGGTAGAAAAGTACACTGGTCTTGTATCAGTGGCAGCCCCAGTGTTAGGAGACAGTCTAGGCTTCTAGGAGGAGAAAATAGAAGAGAGGAAAAGAAGAAGGAGAGGGAAACGGGATGGGGAAAGGGGCAAAAAAGCGCAAGTCATTAGTACACATGAACATTCAGGTAGCAACTGCACAACAAGCAACATTTCATTTAGTGCAGCCAGGAGATTTGCCAAAAGCCAGATTAGAGACACGTGGAATTCTGCTGTTAGAAGCGTCCGGAAAACGCGATCGCTAGTCACGCTTCGGCACGACGTCGCGCAGAGAAACCAGCTGCGATAACCCACGGGTAGCGACCAATCGCCGCGGGACGCTGCTGGAAAGCACGACCTGCGCTGAAGCCAGCGGCAGCGCTTGTGTGACCCAGCCTCAGCGGGCGGAAGGACAAGCAGGCTGGCCAGAGAGAAAGTCCGGCTAGGGAGAGTATGAGCACCGGAGGGCAATACTTCCCTAGGCTACTTCTCGTCTTCCAGCAAGGTAACGAACAAGAGGTATCCAGATTAAACCGTATCATCATCCTTGATGGATTTCTTTCCAGAAATTTGTCTTTTTTTTTTTTTCAAATATATAATTCATCCACTTGAACTCTAGGCAAATATCCTGCAGTAAGGAGTTGCAAACACCGCACCATTCAAAAACCGCTTTATTTTTTGGTTTTAAACCTCCTGTTAGGAGTTTTACTAAGCACCCCCGAACCTTTGCCCCATGAAAGCCAGCAGTCGGGTCGCCAGCTCCATACCTGCAGGCCGGCAGTGATCCTAAGCTATTAACCATTTCCCCACCCCCTCGCTGATTCATTTGAGTCGCACCAGACGCGCAGAGCTTCCCTCCGAGCGCCGCACCAACCGCTCTCCTATTTATCCTTATAAGGAAGAACAGAATGACTAGTTCAGCCTATATGCCCAAGGCAGAGCTCCCCGGCCTGCAGCTCTCAAAAAAAACCAACCCCAAAAACCCACAAAGCAAATAAGCAAGGGCCACATCGGGCTCAGCGCTGCCAAGAACTGAGGAGCTGCCCAGGTTTGGACCCCGAGTGAACAGCCAACACGAAGTCAGCCGTTTGCCTTCGCCCTTTACGCCCTGGAACACCAAACTACTTGTACCTCTGCGTCAATGCCTCCAACACATCGCTGGATAAGCCGAGCAACTCAAGGGTTAATACGGGGCTTTGCCCCCGAGTTACATTAGTTCTGGATTTATGCCATCCACTACATTAACGGGTCTTCGGAGCGGGGCAGGAGGCAGCACAGGCTGCCAAACCAGCCCTAAGATTTCAGTCCTGCCTAATTCCAAGCTCTGCGTACACCAGATGTCTGCAGATAACGCTGCAATAAACATGGGCAAGCCATCACCCGGCTTTATTTGATAGGTGAAAAACAACGTGCAGCGATGCTTCCTGTGATCCAGGCTGCAGATAAGCAGACATTTCTATTTTCAAATCCCTTAACTGCATCTTTCCCCAGTGCTTTCCCTGAATGTTTCAGAATCCAGCTCAAACACAGCTCTGTTTTTAAAAGCTCTCTCTGTAGCTCATAAATACTGCTTTTTGTAGCAAAAAGCTGTTTTCACAGAATCATGGAACGGCTGGGGTTGGAAGGGACCTTAAAGATTACCCAGTTCCAACCCCCCTGCCACGGGCAGGGACACCTTCCATAGCCCAGGTTGCTCCAAGCCTCATCCAGCCTGGCCTTGGACACTCCCAGAGATGGGGCATCCACAGCTTCTCTGGGAACCTGTCCCAGTGCCTCCCCACCCTCTGCGCTTAGAACTCCTTCCTGATGTCCCATCTCCATCTCCCTCTTTCTGTTTAAACCCGTTACCCTTTGTCCTGTTACTCCCTGCCCTTGGAAAAAGCCCTCCCAGCTTCCTTGTAGCCCCCCAGGCACTGGAAGGGGCTCTGAGGTCTCCCTGGAGCTTCCCTTCTCCCGGCTGAACCCCCCAACTCCCCCAGCCTTCAGAGAGATGTTTCCTTGAGCATCAACTTCCTTAGTCCTCCCTCAGCTACCCTCTTTCCCACCTCTGCACTGGGCCCACTTTGCACATCCAGAAGAATCATTTCAGCTTTGAAAGGAGGCAGATTAGGGAAAAGATCCAGCTGGAAACAAATAAACCAGCCAAAAACTGCCGTTGGCTTAGGGCCAGGGACAAAAGGCTTTCACCAGCACCACCCATTCAGTGTAGAACCTGATACTACTGAAGTCCATCACCTGGGCTGAACAACCTGTCTGTATTTCTGCAGAGCACCAATGGCTCTGCAACGCAAAAATCCTGCATGATCTGATCAAATAGTAGCATTTCTCCCTTAATCCCAAATGTATAAACATGGGTATTTCAAGTATTACGCAGAGAAGGGGGTTGGGGGGAAAGAAGCCATGAAATAGCTGTGCTGTAGAGAGCTTGTGTTATTCTGAAAAGTCTAATTAACTTGATGCCTACGACTCCTCATCCTTCGACACGCTGTTTCCACCACTTTGATGTCTCCTTCAGACAGCCTTTAACAAGGAAAAAAAATCCAGCTCTACCCCAGAAAGATGGAACATTAATAAATTAAAAGGCCCCAGACACATGAAAGTACCCCTGATCAAAGTTGCAAGCATTTAGTGTCTCAAGAGTTAAACCTCCAGAAAGTTGCTATTAAGTAAATAAAAAGAATTTTTTAAACACAATTCAGAAGTTCAATGCAAAAATCCCAATGTATGTAATAAGCCATCGCTGGAGTAGCATGATTCTGGTTTTATTTCTATGTCCTTTCTGTTATAGGTATTAAAAAAATAGACAAAGTATTCTTCACAGAATCATGGAAT
>NW_010242431.1:287-646 GCF_000690775.1 Eurypyga helias | reverse complement strand
GGCTTTGCCCATTCGAAATGCCGAGGGAATCCTTTCCCCACATCCTTCCCTTATCCCGAAGGGTGGGGAAAAGGCAGGAAGGCAGCAGTTGGAGGCAAAACCCCTCGTGTCATTAACTCCGGAGAGCAAAGAGCATCTCCTCCCGCCCCGCTCCGAGGGCAAGGAAAACCAGGCTCCGGTGCCCGCCCGGGTCACCGCGGCGGCTGCTCGGACCAGCTGAGCCGCGGCCGCTCCGCCTCGAGGCCTTCGGCTCTCCCGGGGAGTCTGGAGTGATCAGCATCATCCCTCTTTCCCCCCCAACCCTGCGTCCGGGTTTCGGCCGGGGAGGGGTTCTCTGAAGCCGGACGGTCCTGGATTTG
>NW_010242431.1:0-237 GCF_000690775.1 Eurypyga helias | reverse complement strand
CTTGGTGAAACCCTCCGTGTTGTGGGGTGCGGGGTTTTGGGGTGTTACGTGGCCGAGCCCCGTTCGGGGACCCCCAAATTCCCTGCAGGCGGATGAGGGGACCCAAACCCCGGGATCCCCGTCGTAGCAACGGCCCCCGTGGGCGGTGGGAGCAGCCGGGGGGTTTTCTCCCAAATCACGCGTTTTGGGGCACCCCAAACCGTCCGGATGCGGAGACGGGGGGGCTTTCTGGGCCTC
>NW_010242430.1:31099-39265 GCF_000690775.1 Eurypyga helias | reverse complement strand
CCTTGTTAAACTCCATGAGTTTAACATGTTTTGTTTCGTGATGAGCTGTAGCTCTGCCTTCTCTCCTCAGGGCTCCACTGGAGCAGGTTGGTGATGGGCAGGCTGCCTACCTGCATGGCAAGAGCAGGGCTGGGAAGGGGTCCAAAATCCAAAGAGGAGCTAGGGAGTAACCCGGTGACTGAAGGTCTGGTTTGACCAGGAAAAGCACAGCCTTCCCAGGAAAGATGATGATGAGTTGCAATACAAGTGGGTGGGTAGGGTGGGGCAAGAGAAGGCTTGAGAGAATTGAGCCCAAATGACTCCCACACTCTGGAGAGCTGGAGACTGGGAGCTGTGCTTTCTGGAAAGCAGCGTGTCGGGGTGTGTGAGTAGTAAAGACATTGCTCCTAGTAGAGATGGGCGGGAGCTGCAGTATTTGGACTCCAGTACCACCAAATACAGGATGTGCATGGGTCTGAGCATGTGGACCTAACAGACCCATCTTAATTTCCTAAGAGTCATAAAGGCAAACTTTTAGCAGCATAAAACATAAAATGTAATTTGGAAAACCTGTGTTGCTGGGGGAGGTAAAAAGGCATGCCTTCGCCTTCATGGAAAAAAAGCTGTTTTGGCAAGGGCAATAATTAATGAGCCAGCGGTCATTTAAGGTGGGCATAAATATTTGCCTCCCAGAAACATTTGCCACCTTCTCCATGCTCCCCTTCTCTCCAACTTTTTTTCCCCTTCTCTGCAGCCTCCTCTCTCACACGCTCTTTTTCTCTCCCCTCCTCTCCCTGCCTGCCTATCATCTTGCTCTAATTGTTTCCAGATTTGTGTGGGAGGTCAGGGCCCGGGAGTGCTGCTTCATGCCAAGTTTATAAACAGAGCAGTGTTTCCAGATGGCCACTGGCTCCAGCCTGGCTAGCAGGTTGATTGGGACCAGAATAACAACAGGTGGAGAACAGACAATGAATTCCTTGACACTTATTTTACTCCCTTTGCTTTTTCCCCCATTCCCTCCTCCCTGCAGCCACCAAGGCTACCACCAGCAGACCTTCAAGCTCTTGAATCAGGGCAGGGAGTCAAGACATGGGGGAGGGAGAGAGGAGGAGGAGGAATGATGAAAGAAAGCGCAAGTGACTTCCTTGACCAAAGAAATGGCAGGGCAGGAAAGGCTGCTACCTCCCTGACATCCATTACTGCTGCTGTTAATTAAGGTGTCCTTCAACCCCTCATGGAAGAGACTCTGACATGAAATACAGAGAATAAACAAGGGACAAATAGAGAAAATTATAAGATTGATTTAACAATGATCCTTAGGCAATTGTATGCTCTCAGTTTTTGGCAAGGCAGCCTGGGCCACCAAGCCCACTGGCAGCCTCAACACATCTTCAGTCACAGGGAGCTCCGTACTCTATTTTTCCAGACAGAGCTAGTCTCCCCAGGCTCCAGTTTTCTACCCCCCCTCCCAGGCTCCTGCCCTTCCCAGTCTCCCTCGCCTCCTCTAAGCTGATGTTTTCTTCCCATTCTCCACACCAATTTCCCACTTTCCTCATCAAAAGTTGTTTATAGAAATGACAGGGGCAGGAGGTTCTGCAAGGCAGTAGCAGAGGTGCTTTTCTTCCTCTTTTCTTGCTCTTCCCTGTGCATCTGTGGGAGCTGTTTGGCACACCTGTATTGCTCCAGATGACTGAGTTTAGAGCCGATCAAAAGGTGGCCACAGATGACACAAAACTGCAGTAGGTTCAGATGCAGGAGAAGGATCACTCCAGCTGAAGGTGAGAGGCATAAAGTAGACAACAGCCTTGATTTTGGACCTATGGCTACATGAAGTCACACACACTGTGCATACACCCAGTATTGGCAATCCCTGCTATCCTATTCCTTCTGGAAATTCCCAAAAGGAAGGCAGATTCTGGGAGTGAATGGGAGAGAAATAGGAGTTAAAATAAATGTTATATGCCCAAGCTGCTTCCAGATAGGGTGAAAGTTTTAGGAAGGCATAAACAGTAACTCATCAGGCATTTTCAACAGTGTGTTTTGGTCCTGGTGGCTGCGATTGCCACCTCCTCTGTCCCTGAAGAGACCACTGGGATGTAGAAGCTGGATGCGTTTCCAGCTGTACGCTGGGGTTCCAGGGCTGCTCCTCCTCCTCCCTGAATCTCCCAGGGATCCATATGACTGGGAGCTCGATTTCAGAAGGAGAGGATGGGGAAAAGGAAGTGAAAAGGGTGCTAATGAGGGGAAATAAGGAGAAACAGTCAGTCTTCCAGATGAATTCATTTTATATTACCGATCTGCAAATGTTCCTATTCCCCTGCCTGGCCCAGTTCTGCGTTCCTTAGGGTAAGACAGCAGAACCGTCAAGAAGCAAAACTGTAAATGATCAAACAACATTATAATCTCAAGTGAATTAATGAATAATGAGACTAAATTATTGAAACTGCTGGACCTGACTCACCAGGATAAGCTCTACAAACTTGCTATACACAAGAGAAAGAAAAAAGGGTAACATTTTCTCTCCATTTCCCACTTGTGCTTACACTCTCCAGATGGCTAAATTTAAACTAGGATGAATACCCTAGACATAAACCCGTAGAGAAGTATTAGGAATGCAAAATTAAAAGCTGCTGCCTTAAAAAGATTATTCCTTAAAAATTCAACAGCTGCCTTATACAGAATGTTATCCAAAGCTGATAATTAACCCAGGACTCCAAAGTTAATTGTTTATTTTCCTTCTATTTGCTGCACTCCTCACATGTAAATAGAGAAATTCAAAAGGCAGTGAAATGGCATATGCAGTCCCCTCTGTTCAAATAAAGTGATTAGTAAACTGATTAATTGCTCACATGGGTAAAGCAGACAAGATTTGCCCCATTCATTATTAATAGCATATTTTCTTATTTGTAACCTTATATTCAAGTCCTTAATGGTTGACACGTACTCTTGCTTTGTCTTTGAAATACCCCCAAAACCCATTTCTGGCACAAGTGCCAGCATGAAGGTGAACTGAAACTTAAGAGGACTACAATTTGCTGCTAATTTGAAAGCTTTTATATAAACGGTGTGTGAAAAGCGAGCATCATTTAAAAAGCATTTGCTAATATTTGCAATGCAAAAGACTGCGAATTCTTGCGTATGAATACCTGGAAGCAGATTTGGAAGCATTTAGGGGTTTTCATGAATGTCAGCAAATTGTTAACAGGTTTTTATTTTCCTGGAGAAATTTCATGACTAGTCTTAGCTGTCAAATTTTATACTGCGTTAGTTCTACATCGGCAAATAAACTCAAAAACATATTAAGCCAGTTAAAAAATCTTTGCACTTCCAAAGCTTCTTATATCTCAGGATCTCAAAATACTTTAAACAAACATTGTGCCTAATCCTAAGGATTGGTTTAAATGAGGTCACTCATCACCTCTTAAGTAGATGCTTTGGATATTTTGCCGGAGTGGACTTTTAAGATAGATCATTTTATGGCAATAGGGTAAGCTCCAACAGTTTGGAGATTGTCCCAAATTCAGACTGCAAATTCTCTGGGGCAGAGAATGGCTTGGACCATATGTGTAAGCAGTAGAGTCTTGATTTTACTGGGAATACTGTACATAACCTGGGATGCAAGTAGAATAACAAAGGAAGATAATAGGAAGTGTGGAGGACAAGATGCTCACCGAGGCAGGATTTGGGTCTGATCAAATATGGTAATTCTTATGTTCATATGAACTCCAAAACTCCACTGATGCACAAAGTTTCCAATTAATTGTGGAGCATTATTGGGCTGTTGAATGATCATTTTTCATGAGCCACTAGCACTACTGATTTTGGCAGAGCACTATGTTTTGTACAGCTCAGAAACACTAAGCCATGCCTTTCCTGTCTCTGGCCCTGTGTTCTACAGAAATCTATGTACCAGGTTTTTCAAAAAGAAATTCAGTTCATTGCTTGGTTCATAGATGTTTAGCAACATCTGTGTTTCTCCTGCATGGAATTACCCAACCCTGACATATCTAATCCAGGATAAGTAAACTGTGCACCAAATTCTAAATTCTGATGCTGAGCTATGGATACTTATCTGCAATCCCAGTTTCTCTTTCAGGAGCTCATCACTGACTGTGATGACTGGAGTCACTTGTGGACCTGTCTCTGGAAAGAAGGCAAATGACATTTGTAATTTAATCCAACAAAGAACACCTTTCAGTAAGTGGAAAGCTGAAGATAGGCAGGCCCACGAATTACTAGCATAATTATTTTAAAGGGAACAGTTCGTTTGCATAATGCTGATTTGCAGTGTTGATGTCCACATGAACACAGCATGGTAAGTAGATGTTCTTGTTCTGGATGTGACTCCTTGAGCCTTTTCACACCCAGGCACCACAGTGGGAAATGCCAGGGAGTCTGGCTTCAGTCACTGTCTGAGATATCAAGTTAAGCTTGAAAGGTCAGGTTCTTGGAATTCACATTTCAGAAGCTTTATATGTAAATGTAAGCAGAAGGATTCATCTCACCTAACTTCCTAAGTCTTGAAGTTAAGCATCTACTGGAAGATGTTTAGATTACAGGTGCTGCTTCTATAACTAGACATCTCCACAGGCATCTTCAGTGGATCTCCCACTTGCACACTGTTGACTCTAGAAGGACTTCAGAAAACTAAGATAGCTAGACACATAACTTCTTTTAGATGCTAGAATAACATCTGCTCCAAGCCTGGCAACAGCTTTTTGGACTTTGCCAAAGATTAAGCTCTTCACAGCTACGTAACTATTGAAATCTATTGGTACAACAGCATTTTCAAATTTTCCTGCTGTAGAGAGATTACATAAATGCTTCCTGAAATGTAGTTTACTTAGAAGTGAAGTGCATACCTGAGCTGGGAAGAAAAAAAAAACAGCTAAGCTTCTCCTCATAACTTTGAAACACTTCAAACCAGAATGAAGTTATTTTTCCTTCAAGAAGCTGGCAGAGTAGTGAAAAGACTTGTGTGGAGGAGGTGAGAAATACCGTTTCTAAATGGTGTGAAAACCAAGTAAACTGTCCACAGTGACAACCCATATACAGTGACTATGGTTGTTTATTATGCTAGTCTGAACTGCTACTCTGAACCAATGATACAGGCAGAGCTGTGTCTGAAGATGGGAGAACATGCAAATATTGTTTATAAATGCTGTCCTAAATTTTTTAATTAAGTTGGAACTCATGTTTGTGCAGTTACAGAGTCCACTTATAAATATTGAAGCAGTTGGGTGCACTCTTCTGAGTATTCAGAGTCAGCAAAGCATGGCTCCATAAGAAGACCATTCCAAAGCCTCTGACCAGTTCAACATACACAGTCCTCTCGTAAAAGCTTTTTTTCAGGAAGTACCTTACAAATTCAAATAAACACCAGAGGATGAGATAATCAGACTGGGCGAGTAAGTTAGCTTCACTTGATGGTGCCCAGTGGCTGTTACTCTGAAGAGCAGACTACAGCTTTGGGCATCAAACTATTAGATTTCTGGACTTCCACCAGCCGGAGTTCAAATGCCCTAGGCAGAGTCACAACACAGTCTCAGCAGGACACCACAGTCCATCCCAGGTGGTCTGAGAGCTACTCAGAAGGTGCAGCAGATCCTGGACATAAGTCTGGCACCTACCTCAGTTTCTAAGTTTTGAAAGGCACGTAAACGCTATAAGCAATTCATTGCAAGGGTCCTGCTAATGAAGACAGGACTAATTAATAACATATGTTCTTCTGCTGTTTCCTATATAAAAGCTCAGTCAAGTCGTCTCAAGCTGGGGTTTTTTTTCTGTCCTTTGCCACCCTAAAGATAGGAGAGTAAACACAGCAAATACACGACCAAAATGGAGAGCATCTTACATGAAATGCATGTAATGGCAGGAGCTGCTCCATCACAGGAAAAGGTAGGCTGAAGAGATACACTGAAATTATAACTATCACCACTGAACATCAGATGTAGCAAGTACGCAGTAAAAAAGGTGATCGTGAACTGTGGATTGCAGGGAACATAACTGGTGAAATTTTGATAGAGTTTTTGCTCCACAGGAATCTATTGATTATGAGGTCGGAGCAAAAGGAATGGCCTGGGAGATTTTTCCCACGTGTTTAATGAGATGTTAACTGAAATATTTTGTTAAAAATATGTGAAGAAAAAAAGATAGGGGTGCTTTGTTCACTCTAACTTGTAACACCTATATAAATATTCAGATGATGCTCCAACACTTCCATCTGTATTAGTAAAACCGTTGCACTAGACTGCTCTTTTGCTGATGAACACTACAGTATAACTACAACCATTTGCATATTTCCTACTGCCAGATCTTCTAATGATACAAGACCTCAAGGAGTAAGGTTGTGGCAACATTCTGCAGTACATAGTGTCATAAGGGCATATATGGTATGAATGTAAATTAAAAAATAAAAATAAAAATGAACTTCAGGTGTTAATTGTAATTCCCTAATTATTTTCTCATTTAACTGCAAGTGTAGTGGTCTGAAAACCACTGGCAAATACTGACTGTATAATACCTAGCACTGTGCTGTTCTTGTACCTTCTGCCCAGAACAAATCGACATCAGTGGAGTCCTACCTAAGAGCTGCTCTGATATCATGGGCTGCACAGTGAAGCCCTAAGACGAGCCACTAATGTCTGTAAACAATTATAACAGTAATACTTCTTCTGAATCATAGAGCCTAAAAGTTCTAATAGATCAACACATTCATCTGTCTACCAGAGGACTGCCCATGTCCTGAGACTTCACAACAATTCAAAGGAGAGCAAATAACAGTGATTAATGAGCAAAGAACAATGTAGTTATTGCAGTGGAGTTGATCTCTGCAACAAAGCAGAATTTAGCAACTAAATAAAGTGGAAGCTATTAACTGCATCTTTATTGCGATGCAAGGGCAAGTAGCAACTGTGTAATTTAAATAGGTCCGTTATGTAACATTTTTTTCTAATTCATTCCTGATCTGCTAAACTAATCTCTATTTTTTAAGGGATTTTGAAAATGAATTAAATGGATGAAAAATGCAGCTGAAAGCCAGGATTATTTAAGGAATGGAGAACAATAGGAAAGCATGACAAGGAAAGATCAGCCATTTGACAATGAAGCAACATCCTGAGCCTGAAGCACAATACTATTGAGTAAGCATCTGAGAAAATGTTTTATTTCTTCACCCAGGATGCGTTCTCTTTCCTCTTCCTCCTCCCCTCCTAGTAGATGAGTTTGACTTGGTGTTTACCCAGAGAAGTTTAACTTGGGGTTTCCTAGACTGGCCTAAGAATTCCATTTGTTATGTAGCTCTGTAATGCCATATCCTACATTTATAGAATCACAGAGTGGTTTGGGTTGGAAGGGACCTTAAAGACCATCTAGTTCCAACCCCCTGCCATGGGCAGGGACACCTTCCACTAGACCAGGTTGCTCAAAGCCTCATCCAGCATACTGAAATTTGCAGTTTCATCCCACTTAAATATGGACATCCCATTTCAATGGAGGCAGCTACCCATGGGCTGTAGGACCCCTGAATGCCCTTTACAGTCAATGGAGAGAAAGAGAGGCACTCCAGCAGCTGGCAATTCAAAGAAACAAAATGTGGCTCACCTGAAAATCTCTCATCCTCCAGTGAGAGTAAAGGAAACCTAAAATAAGTAGGCTCTTAACACAGGTGGTGAAAGTTAGGTGGGGTGATTCCCATCCAACTTTGCATGTTCTTGTGCATTTACAACTCCTCCTCCCTACCAGAAGTGAAGGTTAAAAAGGCTCTTTTCTCCACAAGGTTTGTTATATGGGTGTTTAAAAGCAGTTCTCACCGGTTTTCCAGGCAGCGTGAGCGAAGAAATTTGGTTACAATGCTAGCTTCCTCCAAATAATGGCTTGTTACATAGTTTTCAGAAATTAAAGCTTTGTCTATCCAATAATGATTCTGCAATCATGCAAGATTTTTATTTTTCAAAGATACCATGGTGCCCATCAGGATATACAGAATTTTCACCTTATTGTTTGATCGTATGCCCTAAGCCACGGCAACACATAAGAGTGGTGCAGCACTGTCAGTTCATTTAGCGCAGCATTTCAATAACGAAAGTCAGGGACTTTTGAAGATTTGAAAAATATATTGAAAGGCTATATATTCTAAACTAACACCTTTTCATTCAGGCACATAAAACTAGTGTTACCCTTTTATCT
>NW_010242430.1:0-31084 GCF_000690775.1 Eurypyga helias | reverse complement strand
GGTTCAGTTACAGCTCTTTTCTGTTAGCAACTGGCAGTTCAGTAGTTCAGTGGACCAAAAAGTAATCTAATATTTTGCAAGTTTTGTTAGAAAAGTAATATAGTAGTGCTATTACTAACAAGGAACATACTCATACTACGACTGGGTTTTACTTTAAAAAATTAATGAAAACTAGCAAGTACAGCTCTGCCCACAGTTGCACTTGTGCCATCCTTTACGATGAACAAGAGCTGTACATTCTTACCTAAAGACACCACTGAGTCCTGTGGTTGCATTAAAAGGTTTGTTCAAATTCACTTACAGCAATAATTTAGACTCACATATTTCAGTCATGTTCTGCATAAGAGGTCCTTTTTATTTTCTTAGTTGGTAGACAACAGAATTAGAGATGGGACTGGCTTGGAACCCCAACCAATATGCGTTTTGTTTTGAGGTTCAAAACACAAACCTGATCCCAAACTAATTAGATTCTCCCTCGCAAAACAGACCTTCCACATCTCATTTCTTCCTCCAGAAAAATCTGAGAAGGGGATAATACTTCAGAAAATGGCAACTGTTATTTGCATAACTCAATTTAAACTTCATAGAGAAAAAAGTCTGGCCTGATGCAATTATTAAATCATCATTGGATGATCACTGAAATTGCTTGGAATCTTTCTTTAATCTTGGGCATTTTAAAGCCCCTAGGTTTCATTTGTTGTGTTTCAGGACACTTGCCTGCAGTGATCAGAATTTCACCTGCCAGGTAACAATAAATAGTGCTTTTGCAGCAATTTTGTGGATAGTTACTTTTTCTCTCTTAACTTCATCTTTAAGCTTTTTCACATGCACTACATTACTTAATGCCTGCATTTTTATTCTTGTGGTTTTCTTTCTACATTTTTCTCCCTTTTTTCGTCTACTTCATTCTTTTGCTGTTCTTCATTTTTGCTTAGTCTAACATTTACTGTGGTTTATTTTTAGGATATATGTATATTTGGGGTGGAATTATAATCTGAACATTTATATACTGAGTATATGTTTTTGTTGGAGAAATATATAATTGATGACTGTTCTTATTCTTCTGAGAAATGCCAATAACAAATGGCAGGCTCCAGTTCAGTGGATCCTCTACTGCTTTAACAAAACAAAACACTGAAAGCAGGCAAAGGATGTATAATAGGATAATTTTTTAAAGTACAACTGTTTATCCTGGGATCAAAAATAATACAAAGGTTGGTGTTTGACTGTTTTGCATCTGCCATAATCTTGTACTGAAATACCATTCACATGTCAATAACATATTCTGCAAAAAAAGTTGAACAGATATACTGCAAATAATCACATTGAGAGGGAATAACACACTTGAAACTGGAAATTCCTTTCTTACTTCTAGGAAGATTTCTCAGTTTATTTAGATGTTAAAGAGATGTATTGGCCTTTAAAGTACAGTATTAATAGCTGGGTTAGTTTAACTACCCTTTTCCCACACATATATGATTTTGCAGACTAACACCTACTGATAAAATTTTCAAATCCTTAAATCTCCTCCAATCCTCAAAGCCCTCTTCTGCAGGCTGGTCACAGACCATGAAGTCCACTGGAATAAACACAGTTTGTGAATGTGAGTTTCACAGGTTTCACTGCTGCTTGAGCATGCACATAGGTCTCAAAGTTGCATTTGCTTAAAAAAAACCCACCTACTGTGTTAAGGCCTCTTCAAAAATTCGTTATTATTGGGCATGGCTAATTCTCTTTTAAATCTAATATAACTGGATAGCCGTGTTACAGAGTGAGCGACTAAGTAAGGATAGGCATGGGCACATATTTGAAGGGAGGCACACATGTGAGCCAAAGGGACATACCAAGACAGGCTCTGGTGACATTATTGGCACCACTCAGTTATGGTAAATTTTTACCTTTGCTACATTAATCCACAAGGTTTGTTTTTTCACAACTTGTCTTTTTTGTTAGATGAAGAACACCTACTATGAAGTAGTAGTTTCCAAAAGAGAGTACTGGGGAAGGTGGAGGTTGTTGAGTTTTGGAAGAGGGTTGTTTGTGTATTTGTTTTCTCACAACTGGCAAAATCCCAGCAGCTATTCTCCAGAAATTTCACAAGAAACATTCATATGGGCAGGAAATCTACTGGCAAGAAACGGCAGATGAAAGAGTTATGTACTGCTGAATGAGAGTTTTGCACCTGCACATTGCTTAAGTTGGAGAATATGCTATTAATATAATCACAATAGCATAACCAGCAGGATGCGTAGTCATCTACTAAGAAGATTTCGTTTTGAGACTCATGGACACTTTTGGCATTAGTGCAAAACAAGGAGTTGAATCAATTTCAAAAGTGAGCTAAATGGAAAGGGGGGAAAAAACCAAACCAACAGTTAAACAATTACTATCAGGATATCACATTTAATATTAACACAAGAACTGTGTAACTGAGCTCAGACCCATCTATTGGAGGTCCAAAGAGGCCAGTGGGACTACAGGCAGGGATGCCCATTAAGTAGGGTCAGAAAAACCCGGCTTCAGACTCATTCACTGCATTCTGTTTTATTTCTACTTTATTTGTGAAGAAACCTCTTCTTTTTTTTCTTCAGGATCATTAAACTTAGACTGGAATAGAGCTGTTAAAAAAAACAAACCACTCCTATGGAACATTTTTTGGGGTCAAGATTTGGTAATTCATTGAAATCAAAATTTTTCCAATGTGTATCAAAACATATCAACAAAGTTTCGAAACAAGTGTTGTCCCAGTTTCAAAACCTGTAAGCCCTGAGGTCTCTAGTTCAAAGGTAGACTACTTGGTGGGTCATCCTGCAATGACAGGCCATCAATCCTTTACCCTGGCAATTGGACGGTTGAGCAATGGTCTGCCAGCCAGGCAGGACTCCGCCAGAGCCCTGCAGGCTTCCAGAAAATCCAAGTGTCCCTACGAAAAGTTTAGATTTCAGTCAACTGCCAAGGTCTCTCTGAACTTTGCCAAACAGCTTTAATTTTGAGATTGGTTCCATCAGCTTTTCTGCGTAGAGAAGTTGGGTTTTTTCCAAATAAATAATTTCACCCCAAACAAATCCTTTTCTCTACCTCGGTAATGACCTAGATCATGCAAAATGATGTGCCATCCCCGGATTTGTCCCTGGATGATGCTGCTTCAGGTTTCAGGCACAGAAAGGGTATTACAGACCTTGGCGATGTGCAATTCAGTCTTTCCAAGCTGACCAACACCTCTGCCACGCAGTCAGTTGCCTCCTTAGTGAATTCCACCTCAAGTGGTTTTAAGCAGCCATAAGGAGGTAATGCCCAGTGTTTCTCTGGGTGAGAAGGCTGAGACCTGACCAAGGTGCTTCACAAGGAATTTTGGCCCTTTCCTATTGGGATCTGAATTGCCAGAAAAGTAAGAGAGCATAATTGTGAAGAAATTACTAAAATCAACTAAAAGAGTATCCATTAAAAACATTAGTACAGAAGTATGCCCAGCCACCCAGGGAGTTACCTCGCTCACTGCCCAGGCCAAATCCTGCGACCTGACAGATAGGCCAGCCTCCATCAAGAGTCATGGGAGCCACCCATGTATCTGGATGATCACAATTTAATCCACTGAAAGGCTAAAATACAGGGCAGGGCTTGTGAACTGAGGGGAGACAATGAACCACGATCCCTAGAAAATCATAAGGATCAAAGATTTTCTACTCCTGTAGACAAAAATGTTTTGGGGGCTGACCCGCAGTGGTCTGTTCATAGATTTACTGAGCAAGATCGTTCAACAGTCTCCGTATCAGGCAAACCACTGCTTTCATCTGGATGAGAATTTTACTATGGTCTTTAAAGACAGCTAAATCAACATAGCATGCATCAGGATGTTATCAGCAGTGATGTCTTCTGAGGTTTGTTTTCCCTCCTTTATTCATTGCAAAATCTATTGAGTTGCAAGGAATACTGAGTGGGAAAAGCCATTTTAAATTGCATGTTTATCACTTTCATGTCATTTGAACAAGTAACCTACAAGCTTTATCTTTTTGCTATTAGAAATAAGAAATTAAAACTACAGAAAACTTGTAAAGAATCGCAGGGTACTCATCCACATTGCTGATAGTCAGTAAATGCTTCTCCTACTTTTTTATGGAGACTAAAATCAGCAGTCCAGTGAACTGGACTATAAAATCAGCATGTCTGCCCCAAAACGAGCACGCTTTTTCTTTGCAGTAACATAGGTAACATGCATTTGCAGGACACCAAGCTGGCACTGGGCTGTGAAAAGTGTTCACCATTTTGTAAAACTAAGCAGCCATCCATCATCTTTTTCATTTCCAGATAATAAAAGGAAAGTCTCATTTTGCAACTATAAAAAAATGAAAAAAAGAAGTTAAAGCAGTACAGCTGTAAGCAGAAATCCAGTCCACTTGTGGTTTAAAGAGCTCCACGCCTACTGTACATAAAATAATACGCTGGTATCATTAGCATAGACAACAGCTTGTTTTCAATTTGGCTGCAGATAATGAAATTATCCCTCAAATTACCATAAAGTGGAACAAATAAACACAAAAGCAAACTCTTTTTTTTTTTCTTTTTTTCGCCTTCAGCAGCGCTGGCTTTCAGCTATTTAGAATAAAAGCAAAGCTTCTGTTTTTCCAGAGCTCCAGTTTGACCTCAAGCAGATAAAGAACATGAAATGACAAACACGCAGCAAAGAGTTACTGCGTCCTTCCCCCCCTGGCCCCTGTTTACATTAGGAAATGTACCCAGGGAGGAGGGAAGGGGAGGCAGGAGGGCTGCCTTTCAGCGCCACGCTCAGCTTCGCTGGCTCCGGCTGGAGCTGGCCCCTGGCTCTGAGTAAGCTTACTCCGCTCCAGATGTGCCTCGGCTCCAGCGTGGCTGCCATGTACAGTAAATCGGCATCTGAGGGCTCGTCAATCTGTGGGGTAGAGCAATTGCGGTCTCGCCAGGCCGCCCCACTGGCACAAACAGAAATTTGCGCTGCTGAACTGGAAAAGGAGAAGGAGGAGGAGAGGGAGGGAGAGGAGGGAAAAGGGGCGATGGGGAGGGAAGGAGAAATAACGGGAGAGCAGCGTGTGAAAGGTGGGGGGCTGGAAGGTGTCCACTCCCGGGAGGAGAAGGGGAAGAAATAAACACTAACAGCCAACAGGGGAAATGTTCTTAATGCATTTGTAAATTTACTTGTAAATGTTTTACACTTAGAGAGAAAGGGGAATGCTGCGTATCATTTGGCAATGTTGGCCGTCTATAGGTCCCCACGGATATACTGGTTTAGTACGATTTGTAACCAGGGCAAGAGAAACATAAAATAGCTGGGAAAACACAGCCAATTAGTCATTACATGTAGATTGTAAAAACAAGAGAGAGAGAGAGGGAAATAAATACCCTGAGCAAATTGAGTCCCTCTTGTTTACGTCCCTGCAACATGAGTACGAAAAAGCGGAGGCAATGATGCCTTCTAATGGAAGTGCAACCTGCAAACCAGTCAGCGCTCCCATTCAAAATTCTCCAGGATTTCCTGACGCTCACAAGATTTACCTGTTTGCTGTCATTGTAAAATACAAATTGTTTCGCTAATCAGGCAGTTTGCTTTGGACCTGACCCCACTTGTACAAACTCCAAGTTGGACGTTCATTTCTGATCTCCTGCCGCCTACACAGCCGTTGCTAACTGAGTTTTAATAAGATGAGAAAACTATCTTTTCTTTTATAGTGGGTTCAAATGAGCTACCCAGCTTCAAGCTGACTATAGCTGTGTTTTCCTAATCACCATTTTTTATAGCTATTCTGAAGACCAAAATGCCTGCTCCCCCTCCCTTCTCCTCCAACAGCGCCAAGTCTAAGAATGTAAATAAGTGTTAAATTGAAAGAGGGAACAAAAATGGGTCAGATTTAGTGTAATTGAGTCATAGTTAAATTTAGGCTTCTTTTATTTGCAAATGTGCACTTTAACAGCAGTTTTATACAGCATCTCTGGGTAGAATGAGATGCCTCATTTATTTATTATTTTTATTGCGGTTGTGCCTGAAATTCTTAGCGAAGGCTCCCGATCCCATTGTGCCGTGCACTGTAAGAGATGAGCTTTGCATTTTAAAGACTCTCCTTTGCCAGAGAGGCTATCCTCTGGGTACCATCTGGGTTAAATGGCAGCATCCTAAATGGATGGAAATATTGTCAGCTGTTCCAAATCATCAAAAATGGTGTTTCAAAGCTGAAAAAAATTATGAGGCTGCAGAAAAAAAAGTGGTCAGCTTTTCCAAAGGGTATATGCATCATCTTTTCTTGTCTCCTAATTTGTGACTTTTCAAACCTCCCCAACACACTGAGAGTATGAAAGCTACTTTTGTAAAAGGATTGCTCAGATTCTTGCAGTATCCCTTGATTTAAGGAATGAAGGCTTAAAAACATCAAATATCATTATTTGAAGCTGTATTATTTAAAGCTGTAAAACTTGGCAACACAACACACAGTTGTATAAGGCACTTGATTCTCCTTAGTGTCCTATTGATAGGATAATAAGCTCTGTTCCCTCTAGGTTAAATTAATCCTGCAAGGTACAAGGTGCTATGCTTCTGACTGCAAAGAACATATGTAATCATATGCAATTAAACAAAAGAAATGTGATTATGAATAAATTTCATACTGGGTTTTCAAACACTAGAGGCACTGAGATCATTACCTTAGACACAGGGCAATGCAGAAGCTCAACGAGCCACCAGTAAGCACAGAGGCATGCATCTGCCAAAGAGAAACACAAAGAAAATGTGTCACAATACCAGCTTTTCTGTGTCAACCAAGAGGCATGCTGCCTTCCACTTCTTCCTCTCATCTCAGTGTCCAGCCTGTGCTCCATCTGGCCCCCGCAGAGGGTTCTCACCATTGCTTTATGCCTCATGCAGTCATTTCCAATGGGACAAAATGAACACGGAACAAGCATATCAAATCAGGATGGCAAGGTTAGGATCAGGATTATCTCAAAAACTGACTCTATAAAATTGGGCTGGCCAAAGCACTGGTAAACGTACAACAGGGACTTCCCTTACACCGACAGAAATACGAAGGGGGTGATCGAACAGGTGTTTTCAACAGCCAGCACTTCCATGCAGAAAGGCAACACAGACTGGTCCCATTAGACGGTAGTTGAGTTTAGCGAGGAATGTGACTTTTCCCACACAATGTTGAATGAGTGAACCAGGGGAATTGCGATACTTAGAGGACACCAAGAGCAGAATAATTCTTAGCTCATCCACCACAATAATGGCACTAATTTGAGAATAAGTGACCATAAAGCTGATAATAGTTGTCTGTAAAGAACCGTGTATGACGGTAAGATGATATCAGACAATGCTAAGTGAACATGGAGGAATGTATCTAGAGCCAGGACACAAAAGGAGTGAAGCATGAAGAGGGTGTTGAAAATGAATCACTGAGAGAGATAGGAACAGAAAAGCAAATAGTGCAGCTCCTCCTCAGAGCAGCCTCTCTCAGTGTCATGCTCCTATCTCACAGCAACCGCACTCTTCCACTTCAGTTTTAGACGTGTTTTTACAGTGTAAAGTCACATCCTTGTTTACATGCGTCTCATGAGTGCATCCACTTAACCTCAAGTTTATCATGCATATGTATGGTCAGAAAGGACAATTTCCCTGACAGAAGTTCATAAAAAGACAAAATCACTGATAATCTCACTAAAATATGACAGTGTCTTCTTTCTTTCATGGCTGAGCTAAAACAATGTACCTTCTTGCAAGACAGCAGGTACTAACAATTCAAGAAAAATTGCCTGCAGAATAAATGATGCTTTGTATTTCTAACTGTAACCACCTTTTAACCGTGCATTAGAATCTTGGATCCACTTTTTTTGTCGGTTTTTCTTCTACACAGATTCCAATGCACCTGACAACTGAAGGAAGGACAGTACTGTCCAGCCATTGTGTGGGCAGATGTTGTGTACATTTCCACAAAAGTTTCTGCCAAGCCTCCCTCTTACAGAGACCTCTGACACCTGCATTATTTGGAAGGATTACTTTCTGTATCAGTGAAATTCCCCCAGGGTCTGAGACAAGATGAGCAACCAAGAACCTGGCTGCAGAGCAATCCTGCAGAGTACAGAGGGATGCAATTATCTTTTCCTACTTAAGGAAGATACAGCAGTCCCATGTTCCAGGGAAGACAAAGGTGGCTCTCTTCAATCACCTCCTAAAAAAGTGAAGATTAACAAAAGTTTGTTAAGCATCCTGTCTACAGTTTTTTAAAAAATAAAATCTAAAAAAACTGAAGAATAGGCTGTGTTGTAATTGAAATTGTCCATAACATAAACTGCAAACTTGGCATTTCTGTTCATAAAAAAACTATCAGTAAGTCCACATGCCAAGTGTTTAACATCCCAGTAGCATGCTCTTTATGATGCCTGCGACACCTGCAGAGAAATTACATCAAATCTGTAGCAGCAGTATTAGGTAATGCACCAGAGCTGAATGTTCAAAACATCCTGTTCTTTACATAGCCTCTTGTCTTACACAAAAGCAGTTAAAAATAATAGAGCTTGTTCAAGCGCCAGATTTACAAGCTTGTGTTCATAGACTTTATAAGGCTCATCTTGCAAGGTTGTTTTGTTTTACCTGTGGGCTGAGAAAAGGGAGGCAGGAGACAGCACAAGAGGGAGGAAAGCTTTGTGAATGGATGGTTTCAAGCTTTCAAGAAAAAAATTATATAACTTCAACCTCTATGGAAATTAATTTACTTTTCTGAAAAATAAAATTAATAAGAAGTGAAATTTGTAAGGAGTAACTGAATAAGCATCCTGTAGCTGGACTGGAGATAGATTAAATCATGGAATATTTATATTTGAAGTTTGAGATCTGGAGGCTTGTATCAGTTAATTAGTAAGACATGCCATTTGCAAAACTTGGATGTTGATCCTTATGCAGATTTTGAGCACATCAATCTTTTGGAATGTTTACAAGAGAGGAAGCTTGGCTCTCTTCTCCAATTTCACACTAGAAGGCTCTAGCTGGATTCAGTGCTGGGAGTAAAAATAGAAAAATAATAAAGAAAAAATGGCCCTGTGTAGGCTTCTACAGCCTTGCTATGTAACATGTACATTGTAATAACCTCAGCACTGCTGTTATAAAACTATGTGAGTAATAGGCCCTCTCCTTATTGAGATCTGGGGCTCCTGTTGTTGAGGGAAATCTGAGCAGAACAATGCAGTCCACCAGCGGCTTTATGTTCTTGTCACATTCATGAGTCCTATGACTAAGCTCTTTGCAGCCAAGACTCAAAGCTATAATTGATCACTTTATTTTTATTTTCACAAGAGGTTGGGAGCTTTTCTGTTATTCATTCTGTTTACGTAACGCTCATTTTCACTGGGAAGCAACATATTGGTAGTGTGTTGGACTGGGAATAAAGGGACCTGGCTCAGCACATCAGTGAATTCTGCTACCAACTCCTGGCCTTTGTCACAGAAGCATTTCTTAGACATAGATTACATTTGCAGTTGCCAAGTCTAAAAACTGTAAAGACCTTCATTATTGTTTAATAAGGTGTTTTGAGATCACAGATGAAAAACACCAGGGAAAGAAAAAAAAACAGTAATTTGTAAAAAAATTAACCAATGTGGCAGAATGAAGCACCAGGTCACAAACAAGCCGAGTTTCACACTTCCACTGAAGAATCCTCAGTTTATACCAGACCAGATTCAAGCCCAGCTTTTTTGTCCAAACACCTACATACAGTCTATTTGCAACATATCCCTCATAAAGCTCTTCCTCTTACTTCCTGTGCATAGGAATACTGCAAAACTGCACAGAGGAAGTGGAAGTTTAAAATCTTTGCAGAGACCAGATGGAAAATGTGATAGGAAAGTGAAAAACAAACATTTTGTGTTTTCATATATATTAATTACACTTAAAAAAGGTTAACCTCCACTTATATCTTTCCCTCAATTTTTTCACCCAGAACTTTCAATTCTTGCACTAATGGTTATACACTGCAAGGATTTCTACCAATAACAATAGTAAGAGTCTGGTAAATGTTTTATTATCAAAGGCAGCAAAAAGTCTTATTTTATGTGGAGGAAATAAGCCAGAATCAATAAAGATATAACCTGCTGCCTTTATTAAATCACTGGAACAAGACTTCTCAATTATTTTTTACCAAGATGCAGTTCCCCTTACTAGGGTTCTCTAGGTGATTTTTACAGCAGGAAATAGCGGACAAACTCCAGATCTCTGAAAGAATGACAAAACAGTATGAAATACAGGGTCTCCCACAAGAATGCTTGGGACTTCATCTCTCATGGACCTGGGAAAGACCAAACAAAATTTACACATGGTCTGAACCCAGACTGAGGTCTGGCATTCGAATAATCCTGGAGTATTTTCAATCCATCTCATTCTATATTGTAGCTGCTTTATTTTTTAAAGTTAGCTAAACTCAAAAGATCTTACTTAGGCCCCTGTTAAATCAGCTGGTTTTCAAATTCTTAGCATCCACCAGCACACCTGAGAATCAGAATACTTGTTCTGTAAATCGTGAATTAAAATCTTGAACATAAAATTAATTATTCTGAATGCTTTGTCTTTTGTAGTTACTGGTCACTGAAGATTGATATCACCCTGTAACTCCTTGCTGATTAACACATTCCTCTGGATGCCTAATTTGTGAAAGATTTACACTGTGCAAACAGCATTTACAGAGAGCACTTGATTCTCTGTAAATCAATTAGATATGCCTTTTCAGTCACATTTTCTGTCAGAGACAGCCAGGAGAGGGTTTTCTTTTTTACCTGTAATGGGGATTCCAAAACCACATCACCTCTGAGAAGCCATGGGGCAGCTTAGAAATAAAATGGTCCTGCCCATGCAGCCTCCTGTAAAATTGAAATACAATTTAAGGGGTCTTCAGAGGAATTTCTCCAACCCTGGAGGAGGCCAATCAGCAATCTGACCTCCAATAAAGACAACAGAAGGAAGCTCCCTTTGAAAGATAGAGGAAATTTTTTCTTTGAAAAGCATTCTTAACTGCCGTCTGCTGATACAGTGCGGACTTATCTCCTGAGGTCCAGACAAGTCTGTGTTACTGATTATGCCAATATACCTCATGCGGTTCTCACCGCCCTTATCTAAGAGTGGGAAAAGTCAAGGAGAGTAAGTGAAAAGCAAAACAACCCTACCTAATGAAGAGGAGGTTTATCATTAGAAGTGTTCTAAACACACACAGAGAAATCTCCCTGCATATATATGAAGTTTAGGAATTTTCCTGGTTTATTGTTACCTGGAAACAATGAGACTGTCAGCAAAAAGCTGGCAAAACGTCTCTATAAAACCAGTGGCTGCAAACAGGTGATTGTATTCCCAGTTATGCATTAGGTGTGCGAAATGAGCATCTGTACCTAAAGGTACACGAGTGCGTGATGGTCAACAAAAGCAAATAGTAAGTAAGTCCTGCATCTGGGATAGTCTAGAGGCCAACTGATTAGAAATCAGCTTTACAAAAAAGGACCTGGGGCTCCTGGAGGACAAACTGAGCATGAATCAGCAGTGCGCCTCTGCAGCATTAAAAGCAAACCTCACACTGGGCTCCTTTATTAAGAAAATATCCAGCAAGTCAAGGAAGTGATTATTCCCCTCTATTCAGCACTTGGGAGACCACATCTGGAGCACTGCATCCAATTCTGGGACACTGACAAACTGGAGCAAGTAAAGCTGAGGGCCACCAAGGCAGACAAAGGGCTGGAGTACGTGACTTGAGAGGATAGCTGAGCCAGCTGGGCTGGTTTGGCCTGGAAAAGGGAGAGCTGAAGGAGAGGGTCTCACCACCATGATCCCAACCTAAATTCTTCAATGAGTTTATATTAGCACACAAAGTTCATCTGTTATCATCACGGCTAGCCTGTCTTCCACCTCTCATCTGAAACAAAGTGCATTCTCCTGTGAGTTTACTATCTGTGGGACAAAGTGACCCACTGCTGGGCCAGAGTAAGACTAAAGAAGAGCTGGAGTCAAGCCAACCAGCATGCCTCAAGCAAGCCAGAGCAGTGCAATAAACTAACCAAATCCATCCAAACACACAGCAGAAATTCCCATGACTCAACCGCCTCCATAGCCTCTCAGCTCTACCTCCCACCTCCACAGCCCCATCTAACACTAGAGCCCAAACTGCCGGATACTTCAATCCAAACATTTGTGGTTACACAGGCCCCCTCCAAGCCCAAGGCCCAGATCCATGAATCCTGCTTTAATCCGCTCCTGAGAATGTGTGTATTTTTTGGTCAGAATTTTGGTTGTCTATATTTGGAAAGTCTCACCCACAGTCTTTAGCTGACTAAAGGAAGCCAAAGAAAATGCAAGATGTAGTGGTTACCAAAGCTGAAATCCTCCCTGAATATGACTGTTCCTTATGTATTTGTGTGCTGTATATGTGCCTAAAAAACCTCTAGGAACGCAGTCTGCTCCTTATTTCATTTATAGGGAAGGGATGAGAACGAGGCCGTTTCTACAGAACTCCCCAGATACACTCTACTGCAGAGTACATCATTAATAACGGATTTTTCTATTTATTTGTTTCACCCAGAGCAGCTGGTCAGTCATCTCTCTCTGGGGCACGTCAACTAATATCTATTATTTCATAAGCTGAGAATTTTTGAATAATACTGTCTTGTCCCTCCCATTTACATGGGAGTAAGGAATTATGTTTGCATTATACTGTAGAAATTTAAGAGAGGGAAAAAATTTTACAGAACATCAGAAAAGGATTGAGCAGAACTGAGGATTATAAAAATGCTGATAAACCTTTGTATAAGAGGTTATGCGTCATAATGGTAAAGGAAAAGTCTAAGAATAAATCTGAATCGTGCTCATGTGAGGTAGAACAAGTGAATGACAAGCAAGGAATATGTATTAAAAGCAACAATCAACTTTTTTTTTCCCCACAGATCTCAAAGCACCGAAGTGCCACTGAATTCAATAAGAATCTATTATGGATTTCAGTGAGAAATGCTGGCCCACTAGGCTTCTTTTCACAGTTGGAGAAACTGAGACACAAAAATGTTAAATGAGTTGCAGGATATTACCCAGCAAACGGCAGAGCTGGGAATAGTACTCAGCTCCCCTGGAGGCCAGTCCCTGCGTCATCTACCACGCTGCTTCCTCATACTAGAAGGCAGCAACAGAGCACAGATTTCAGGGATTTTGTTTAATGAGAATGGGAGATGGAGAGATCCAGAGGCTCACCTCTAAAGTAAAGGAATGCTGGTCTTGTTTGACTGTTGCATCCAGTGCGCAACTTCTGACAGTGAAATAAGAACATGTCGTTGCTCGTATGCAGGCTATTAAGGGAAGCATCAGAGAATCTGGAAAGATCACAAGGAGAAAAAATATAATTCAATTTATTTTAAAAACAAACACATAGCAATGCAGATTCTGTACACACTGAGACGGGAGGCAAGTCTGCAAATCATAATCAAATGCGATTTAAACAGCTTCTGCTGAAGTGGTTGAATCAGCTGGTTGGTTCATGTAGAAGGAACACAAGGCAGGGGTCTTACTTTAGATCAGCTGCCTACCAATCCTGTTTTTTAGAGGATCAGCTTGAAACAGGTGATATCAGGCTCCTTAATAGAAGTAGTGACTTGTAGCATGGTTATTTATGTCTCACTGCTGTATGGGTGACATATTGCTTTACTCTTCAGACAGATGCACTGATTTTTCAGCTTATTCCTACAAGGATATTTTAATAATTTAAAATTATTAATATTAATCCATTTTCATGGAAATACTGTTTGACAATTTCCTCTCCCTGTGGTCGCTGCTGCACACGGTTTGGTATTAGACTCCCATCCTAGGAGGTTCCGTATCCTCAGGACACATGGGTTGGGACAGGACTAAAAGGCGCCAACTTTTCGTTGTCTTGCTGAACAGTTTCAGCCCACAGATGCAGAATATTTCAGGCTGCTTATAGCTGAGAAATTGCCCAAACACATGCCAGTCCCAGGACGGGGTCCCCCCTCCTTTGGCCAGCAGGTCATGTGCCCGGTAGGAGTTCGCTGGTACTGGGAGAAGTGGCTGCAGTGCTGACACCACTTCCGAGCAGACCCACCAGCCTCAGCGTGGCTGACTTACTTGTGACTACCTGTGCAGTGCATTTTTTCCAGAAGGTTTCAAATCCCATTACCAAGTTGACAGCTACATATTGTTATTGTGATGGTTTTATGAAAAAGAAGGCAGCAGTTATGGCTAAGACTTTCTCAGATGGTTGCTAATTTACAGCAATTTAAATTGAAGGACATTGCAAATATTTAACATGTTTCCTTAAGTGAAGGCAGAGTGTGAATGGGAGAGCAGCAAAAACATTGTAGGATTCTTATCTTGCAGTTCAGCAAACCTTCAGATCGACAGCGCCATGATTCAGGGGCAGAGGATCACAGCTCTTCACTTTTAAGCCTTCTGACCTCGTTGCTTTAAGACAAACCAACTACAAATTTTAGCTTGATGACTGCTAGCAAAAAATAAGTATTACTGAATCTTCAGACTTTGAACGTTTCAAACTTTTCCTCTGATTTTAATCTTTGAAATTTTGTAAATAAACTTGGAACTTTGTCATTACAATCCTTCAGCAAACACTTTCTTCTTAATTACATTTTACTCATTACACTGTTCCCACCTACCAGGAGCTTCACTTCTGGACAGGGTTTGGCTTTTATTGTTTTGGGTTTAAAAAAAAAAATGCTATTATGCAGCTGTGTAATATATGACAATAGAGGGTGATAAATACTGCACAGCTGAAGCTGAAAACAAGTTGAGTTAATGGAATGAAGTGAAGGTGATGACACTCTTTTTTTACACAGAAAGTCATGAGATATTTTAAACAATATGTTTTACACAAACACAAAAAGAAATCCTTCGTTTTTCCCTAAAGAGTCTCTGGTGCAAAATTCATTCCCACTGGAGAACACACACACAGAAAAATAAATCTTAACCTCTATTTAATGACTTCATGAATTCCTACAAAGTGGGATAACATTTATGCTTCTAAAATCCAGGTGAAGTAGCAGTCCTCCATTCTGCTGCTAAAATCCCTTCTGTTGCTGGTGATTGCTAGAAACTGAAGAGTTAAAATGGAGATCACTAAAAAAGAGTTAAGCATCTGTTATATGCAGCACATTACTTGCTCACTGGGCTTCCCATGGGCCAGTGAAGGTTGGGAACCACTTCTGTAAAGGAAATGTATATGGTGTCGAGTTATAGACAGTCCTGTGTGTTAGCTCCATCTCTGCAACTGATTAGCCCCAGAATGACTTTGGCCTCACATAGTTTCTTACAAACATTATTTAGTCAGCCTTCAAAACTTAAGTAGGCAACACTGTTATTCCCAGTTTACAGAGGAGTTATAAGTGCAACAGGGTTAACAGCTACTGCAAGGGGATATATTAAATGAGCGTCAGGAGCTGGAAGAAAATTCTGTTTCCCAACCCTTGCCCACTCAACCATAATGTCCACAGTCTAAACCACCTAGATTAAAAAAAAAAAAAAAAAAATTAAGCTCCTTCACTGAAATCATGTGCCCTGAAGCCATTCCTGATGCCTTTGTAATTTTTAGAGTTACTATGCACCTGCAGCTTCCAAATAGTTTCCAAAGGTCACTTACCTATCCTAATTTTTCCAAACCTCAGCTTCTTAAGTGTTTCAAAACATGGAAAGAATAGCTATCTGTCTCCCAGTCTTCCTGCCCACTGAGGTCAATGAGACACTTGTCTTTGACTTCAGTGACTATAAGACTTCCCTCCCATATTCTTTTGCTTCCATTTTGGAGAAAAATTGTCTCAGGCTGGGTTAATGTCTGCCTCAAGAGAAACTGTTGTGTTGAGAATCACTATCTAATCATTACCACCCATGCACCACACAATACAAACAGTAAAAATGATGAGCAAACAAAACAGCATAAAAATAAAGAATAAGAAAACAGCACAATCATCCTAACAGCAATGGCTGGAAACTCGTCTTGGAAGGCTTAACAGTTCCTGTGGCACAGAAGCTAGGAGTGATTGTTCTGCACCATGATGGCATTGCCCAATAACCCATTCTGTCTAAACTAACAGAGCTGGCTAAATTACCCTGCCTTGTGTTCTCTTTTAACTAATTGTTTAGTTTAAAGAGGGGATAAAAAAGGATGGCTGGGCTCCAAGCTCAATTGCCTGCTGCTATGACAGAAAAAAGTACTGATCAGAATATTTCTCTGCAGAATGAAATGTGTATCTCCTGGGCTTTTAGCAATAGCAAAACAAGTTTACATTTCTGTCTCTAATACTATTCTGTCCTCTAAGTCATTAACAGTTCCTTGATCCCTTCTCTTATTCCTGCCCCCTTTATCTTATTTATTGAAACTTGTAATATAAACAGCATTTCTTCACCTACTGTCTTTTTGAATTGTTGATTGTCTGGAAAATGGCACTAGCGCAAGGTTTCGGGGCATTTCCTCAGCATAGCAGTGGTGTTCCAGGCGCGTGTGGGCACTGTCAGGCACCAGCTACCACTTAGGGCCATCAGGGGCAACTCGGGGACCAAATTACAGGACCAGCTTCTCCTCCAGTGTGAACAAGCACAGCACAATGTGACCTCAGGAGCATCGGGCAGATTTGCACAAGGCTTGAGGATCTGGCCACGTGACTGTTTCCAGCTAAAATCACATTCTTCCCCCACCACATGCTGGAAAATTAGAGACTGCAGATCTTTCTAAACATGCTTATGGATGTAGAAAACACTTTCATAAGGGGGGGCGGAGTAGAGGGAAGAAGTTTCTTCTGAAAAGCAGCATAGGACAGGATTGGAAGTGCCAGCACTTTTGCCCCCTCGTTGTCACATTCCTTTCCCAGGCCTGGCCAATGAGGCGGTCTGCGAGTCGCACTGGCTGGGAAGGATCGCATTGCTGTACGGGGACAGGAAAGGGAATGTGGTTTCCTGAAAGGATTCCAGCAAGTACATGGGAATGGAGCTCTTGAAAGAGACATGGAGCTGGAAGCACTTCCCTTCTGAGAAACACTTCCAATCTGCTCCCCAGGCCAAATGTAATAACAGCTCTGACATTATTATTACAAAGGGGGAGAAAGTCATTCTTCCAGCTCTCTGCCGTGATTTCTCCATTTTGAAGCCACACTTTCTTTGAGACCTGGAAGTCATGTGGTTTAACATGTAAGCCTGCTCACAAGGGATGCTTCTTGGGCACATCTCTACCAGCACTTAGCACCAAGTCTTTCTGGAGGTGCCAGGAATGCTTCTGGCAACAACAACAAAAAAGAACTTAAGATGTGTTTTTCCACTTGAGTCCCTCCTCCTACCTCTTTTGATTTACATGGAATATATTGCCACAGATTTTCTGCAGTATATGACAAGCTTTTTCCTACTGTCAGTCATGAACCAATATCTGGATATGAGGGGAAATTCTGTGTGAAAACCAGCTATTTTGTCTTTTGATGTGGTAAATTTTAAGTTTGGTAGGATCCTTCTACAGCTGCATAGTCTCTCCCTTTCCCCACTTAACACACTACAATGTGCAACAAATTAAGAGAAATTATTTGAAACATCTCTCTAAACAAGCTTATCTGAGAATATGCAAACAGGTCCTTAGGAGTGAACAGTAATAGAGTTGTGCTAAATATTCAGACTATCACTGGAAGGGTTAGGAAATAACATATGAAGGAAGAAATGAAGAAGCAAAAGCAGCAAGGGACCCAGTTTCTGGTTTACCGTCCAGGAATATGCTGGAATATGCACAGAAGAGTTACAAAACAAGTGCTGTTGACAGTACAAAGGGGAAAATAAAGCCATTAGAAACAGTATAAATTGTACTGGCATGAATAATGTTTCTCCCCAGACTTCATTCTAGAAAAAAAAAAAAAAAAGGGTGGCATTAGTTCAGCAACCTCCATTTCTAAATAGGTTCAGTTAAATTGGTACAGTTTTTGTTTAGATAAGGCCTCAGACTCACTGACTCTCTAGAACCCCCTCTTAGTCTTACCTCTAACCACTTTTTCCAGCCCATGGCAGGGAAAAATGTACCACAGGAGGCAGAGCCAGACACCAGTAGTATCGTAAGAGCCTCAACCAAGAGTGTCTCAGCAAACACAGGGCCAGAATCCACCCTTGCTCACAGTGAGCAATTCATTTGATTGGGAATACTTAAAGAAGCAACTTTAAAGCTGCCAGCTTACTGACACCTGACAGCCATCAGCCTACAGTGCCTAAGCTGCTATAAAACATGAGTCAGTCAATAAATTACATGACTTTTGGAAAATAAGAGTAATTTAGAACATACTATTCACATTTTGTGTGTATGGATCATTTAACCTTGTGGGTGTTTTTTTATTTTATTATATTTTATTTTTACTAAGCATGTAAAAGGAATAAGAACACAAAAGTTCTTAACAGTATCAGGAAAAATAAAAGACCATTTTTTACAGGGTTATGTTCATAATCTAAGTAAGGGCAGGAAGCTCTTTTGACATTCAAGAAAATATAGCCTTAACTATACAACCAAAAACTGAGAGCAAACTTTTATTAAAATGCAAAATTCAGGATTTTAAACAGTTGATAACTAGTTTAGCTGATGTTAGACATCCAGGTAACAAACAAGGGAGCTGTTTCTGTAATATTTCTGGGTTTGTACCTAACTCAAACATCCATACACTTCACAGCCTCATTTCCATGGGAATTTTTTTTTTAGGAAATAATACACTACACTTTGTATGAGTATTCCTTCTTTCAGTTTGATTCTTTCAGTCAAATAGATACAGCCAAGAAATCAAAGATTCATAATGGAATATAAAAAATACCACATAGCAACAAAACTCTCATAGGCCAAAGAACTACTCAGGTGCAATTAATTTATGCAAAAGCTGTACAAATATGCCTGAGGACAGAGGTTGTCGCAGTCAGAGGTAGGTGGACACGAGGCATATAAATCCAAATCAGTGAGAAAAAATCCTGCCTGAACTTGAGGTTGGTTAAAGTCAGTGGAACCCTTCTTATTTGACATGAACTACACCAGGTTGCAGGATCTTACTTCTATAAAAGTGCAAGATTGCCAGAATCTGGGTTGATAAAACACCTTTCGTCCTGAACACCGTCATGACGTAGAAACAAGGTGTTTCTCCATTTGCATCCTTCAAGGAAACAAATTCCACAAGTGCTTTCAGAACAGGCTCAGCATACACTTATAAACTAAGGACTCCACAAAAAGCAAGTTGTGGCCACCATGCTTAAATGTAACAGGAAGAAGAATTTGTGTCACTGACATCTTTGCACTTCTCATTCAACACCAGGTTAATCATATACAGACATGGGCCGGGAGGCAGGATTCCTCCCTCCCAAGAGAGTGCCCTAAGCACTAAGCAACAGAGTCATGCTTGCTTTTTGCTCTCTCTGGCTCAGTGAATTTCATGGTCCTTGCAAGCAGCTGACAGAGGCACAAACAAGAAACTACTCCAGGTGTCACACCTGGTAGAAGGACACCCTCTTAGGGGATGAGCCTAAGAAGAGGATTTGATTCATCTTTCCCCCTCTATACAGGCTAGGAAGAAGAGAGAGCCCATGTCTCCCCCATCCAGCCAAGCACTCCAACCTGCAAGCTTTCCCTCTGGTTACAATGTGGAAGAGCAGTTGACAGCTTGCTTTTGCACACTTCAAAGAGGACACTGAGCTCTGCATCATGGCTAGATAGAGGAATTTTCCCACAAACCCTGCTGAGGCTTGGTGACAGCTATGACTTCAGGCATGTCCTAGCTAAAGTTCAGTGCTCTCTCCTGGCTTGCTCTAGACAGCCAGTTATTCAGCGTGAGGGTTTTCCGACTCATCCTTATGAATCACCACTTTTTGGTGTATAGTCCAGTGTACTTAGACCAATGGTTTCCCATCTGGTGAGAAGATTGCTGAGCTCATCAGACATAGCATTAACTAACAATGCGACAGTTACAAACTGTTCTGGGGCAATAAGCACCCCTTCAGATTTGCCTTGCTTTCTGACTGACTCTTTTCCTGATGAAAAGGCACTGGAACAGCACGTTATTACCATCCTCTGTTTTATTAGTATGACGGTCCTCATGTACGTCAACAAGAGATTTACATGGCAGGCCAGCGTGACTCTGACATTCTGAATCGCCAGCAACCCCATCTGGTTTATGCAGGGTCTCATAAAACCAGCATGTGTGCCCATAAACTCAAAAATGCCATCAGCACCATGGAGGAAGTTGCCACTCAGGCAAAGTTACCTTCATGTGATCGTCAGGGTTGCAGAGCTGAACATAATTTTCATCAGACCAGGCTCAAAAATTCTGACAGTGCAGCCCGTACACGAACCAGAGGAAGGGAACCTAGAGGGCAAACCATCAATAATCATAAAATGCAAGTTTAAGCGACCAAGCAGCAACTAATTTAACCAAGTCTAGGAAACTAAGGTCACCCACTTTGATCTTGTATTTGAGCATTTCCTAATGTCCTCTATAGTTCTCCTTCAGCTCCCATCAAACTTTTCAGCAAATACTCCATAGAGATCTCACTGTTCTCCATCCCTGAGCTTGAGACTGTGCTCCATGGTGGATTATTGTGGCGTTCCTGCTGGGTGTGCTGGGCCTGCCACAGCAATTAACAAAGAAGAGACTGAGATAATGCAGCCACCAAACCTAGCAGAAGTCTGGCTGAAATGATTCTGAAATGCTCCTACTGTCTACACTGCTCCCTGCCAAGTCTCCCCACCCTCCGATGTCATTTTCTCCTCTCTTTTATAAGAGGAAATGGATGCTAAATCAGCAAGTTAGGTTTGCTCCTTAACATAACAATTGCTAACAATACACCTTTTCCCCTTTGTTATAAATTACTTTAGTGTGTAATTCAGCCAGCTCAGAAGACAGGCACCACTTACACATAGTCTCCCTCCTTTTGTGTAAGGTCAGGACTAGCTGCATTCACCAGCCCAGAGATCTGCAAAACAACAGCTTTTTCTTTCCACTCTGGCGGCATCCATAGCTCCCTTTCTGCTACTGTCTCTCTTTACCCACAGGAAACTGGGATCCTAGGACTGCTGCAGACAGAGGAAGAATGAGACTTCAGTCGTTTGACATGCTGAAGACTAGATCCTAACCTCCAGTTATTCCATAGATTATTTTTTTTCCATGACGTTCACCAAAAAAAACATATTTAGCACTATTTCCTACTTACACACTGAACTCTATTGTCATTCAATGTTTAAATACCTTTGGAGACTGTCCTTAGTTTCTTTGGCTATATAAAACATGTCCTGTTAGGTCACTCCAGCAATGATGGAGCTGCGCATCATTGCACAATATCTCCTACATCACCCTTAGGCACAATATTAGTATCACAAAAGCCAGTGACATCCCCTTCCAGGCTCCCACCCAGCTTAACGATATCCCTACCAGACCACTCATGTAGGAGAGGGAAGGCAGTATCTGCCTCCATAGGCTTCATGTGCCTGACCATGTGTGGAAAAGGGCTGTCCTTTCCCAAAGACTCTGTACTGGGTTACATAAGCAGGTCCTATATGTATTTACCTCATTTCTTTAATGTATTCTCAAAGTCTTGGATGCCCTCTCCCTGTAGGAAGCCTACACAGATAGACCAGTCAGGAGGACTCACCAACACCTACGCATATGGCAAAGCCCAGATGGAGAGGGAGAGAAATGGAGAACTTCCTTAGAGCATGATGTGTGTGTATGCATGGGGATTGGGAGCAAAGGCCTTGCTTGTGGAAGTCACACAAAGCTCTAGATGAGGAAGACAGCCTTCCAGCCCACCCTGACCTGCTTTGCAGCCAGGCAGCCAAGCTTATGCTACCAAAATCCTGATACAGCTTTGCAAAAGATAGGAAACATCAAGAAAAGACTCTGTTCATGGACCTGCACAGATGTCTTATCAAATCTCTGTACCAACAGCATTTGGCTGTAAGTCTAGCACAACCCACTCAAGAAGGACATGTGCTCTTTGTTCTTCACGGGCAAACTCCAAACCAAAATCAAGGAATGACCATTTGGGCTCTTGGGCAGACGATCTGGAGACAATAGCACAGACATCCTCCCAGTGCCCTCCCCATCACAGCGGAAGAAGGAAAAATCATAGAATCATAGAATTGTAGAATGGTTTGGGTTGGAAGGGACCTTAAAGACCATCTAGTTCCAACCCCCCTGCCATGGGCAGGGACACCCTTCACTAGACCAGGTTGCTCAAAGCCTCATCCAGCCTGGCCTTGAACACTTCCAGGGATGGGGCATCCACAGCTTCTCTGGGCAACCTGTTCCAGTGCCTCACCACCCTCTCCATGAAGAACTTCTTCCTGATGTCCAATCTAAATCTACTCTCTTTCAATTTAAACCCATTCTCCCTTGTCCTGTCACTACAGGACCTTGTAAAAAGTCCCCGCTCAAAGTATTCTTGTAGCTCCCTTCAGGTACTGGAAGGCTGCAATAAGGTCTCCCTGGAGCTTTCTCTTCTCCAGGCTGAACAAGCCCAACCCTCTCAGCCCGAGCCCATAGCAGAGGTGCTCCAACCCTGACCATCTTCATGGCCTCTGGACTCGCTTCAACCAGTCTATATCCTTCTGATGTTGGGGGCTCCACAGCTGGACGCAGTACTGCAGGTGGAGTCTCACACAAGCAGAGTAGAGGGGGAGAATCACCTCCTTCAACCTGCTGGCCATGCGTCTCTGGATACAGCCCAGGATACGGTTGGCTTTCCAGGCTGCCAAAAAGGGACATCCTGCTCTGTCCTGTCTTGCTGGCACTCCTTTGCTCCAACACCTTGTGCAGAGGAGCCACCGCAGTGGCTATGGTGCTGCCTGCAGGACACAGAAGAAACCGCAGAAGGGCTGTTGGTAACTTGCCACAAGGCTCGGTGCCCATCTCCAGCTCCTGACAGCCCTCCCAGCTCTTTCACTCCAAATCTGTTTGTTTGAGATTTGTCAGCAGGCTGAGGAGGTGAATTTCACACAGCCTAAGGATACCAAGTGACATGGATGTGCCTGTGTGTGAATAGCTGGGGCCTTAACTGACACCATGATAATTACCTATAAGGGCTGAATAACTATCTATATAAATTAGGAAGATTTGGGGCATAATTACCCACTTGCAATACATCACGAGAGCATGTTTTTCTGAGGACACAACTCTCAGGTGAATACACATGCTGTGGACACTGTTGTGTCCCTGATTTGTTCAGATTTCAGGTCCTATACTTCTAATTCACTTCAGAATTTAGTCAAATTTAAAGGGCATTGTTGTTTCCAGTTCTTTTGAGAGAGCAAGTCTGAGGTGCACAGCTGACCACATTTTCTTTACATGCATACTGTGTAATTTTAACTCCCCCCTACTTGTTCTGTTGCAGATTCAATTCTAAAACACAAATGTTCATTATTGAGTGATTTATTACAATATTAAACATTAATGGCCAGTTCCACAATTTATACAATCAGCGTAGCTGCACTGAAGCCCTTGAATAAAAGTTAATTTACACCAGCGGGCAGTCTTGCACTTACAGTATCAAGATTTTTAAAAAGCTTTATTTTATTTTTATTTCTGTCCAGCTGAACTGCTGTGGGGAGAGAGTAGTGTCATTGTTCTTTGGCAAGACTCTCTCAACTTCGTACCTGTTCTCATGAAGCTTCCAGTCAAGTTTTTGCAGACTCAGGCATTTGGTTACTGTGGTTTCAATATGCACCTCAGCCTACAGATGCTCAGCTGAAGAAACCACCAATTCCAATCCTCTTGTAGCTCACCTATCATCACTAGTGTAAACCAACCAGCCTTTCCTCCACCAGCAGCCTAAATTCCCCAAAGCACTGTTTCCAGATGGGGAAACTGCCTTCACAGGCACCTGTTACATCTCATAACATCAGATAGCACGACGTCTGTAATTCTACCTGACTCATCCTACAACTTTGTGAGTCACACTACGTGTTTCATGTACCCAGTGAACTAAAGCAAACAAACAGGAACTATTTGTATTCTTCTTATTTATGCCAGGGCTCATAATAAACCCCTTTGGAAACACTTCCGAACAGGTAGCAGCCGGCACACAAGTTTTGCCAAGGATTTAAACTAGTCGTTACCTGTTGCAGCTGTTGGGAAATTTCTAGTTGTTGCTAGAAGCGTACTTGTACCTGCACGCTGGGACTGGGAGTGTGAGCAGGTGTTTACAAACCACAGTTGTATTGCTAACCGTGCTTACTGTCTCAGGCTCAATACTAATCACAGGAGCAACGTCTGGTTCCTGAAAGATCTTGCTGCAAAGATTCTCATTCCATTTGTTTACAACAATGATCAGAACTGCTCTAAGCTATAAAAGCCTCTCCAGCTAATTTCTGTGTTCAGTGCAATGCTCCTTACCCTGAAGGCCCTTTAAGATTTGACCCCTTTCACTGTTTTCCTGCTGTCAGCCAGGACAGCAAAAGAAGAGGTGGCATGCGGGCTGAAAAGCCTCACAGTCCTCAATCAGCCCTTTGTCTTTCATGAGCAGCTTCTTATCCAGGGGCAACAGTCTTTTTCCATTACCAGTAAAAATGAACCCCCCAGTAGGGGTGATGAAAAAACAATAAAACTAATCATTAAGCAGGCTTGCTGAGAAGTGAATTCCAGTCCCAGGTCAGATCTAATTGCATTCTGACACTGAAGCAATGGCCTGGCCATTTATATTAGCAATGTCATGGTTTTTATTTATTTGTCTCCATTCTGCTCTCCATCCCCATAAAGAAAGAAATATAAATGTGTAGATCAATGAAAAGATGCACGTAGAGATCAGAATACACGTACTGTCCTGTGGTGTACTTTCCAAGTTTTTAAAACACTCCTTTTAGCCAAGATCAGTTGTGGAAAAACTAAAAACAAATACAGCACTTTGGAAAACGATGAGCAACTGTAAAAAAGGAGATTTAGTAAAAAATATGGTAGTGTCATGGCCTATTACCAAGGAAAACCATGTACACAGGGGAGGAAAGACAAGTTTAATTATGCATATAAGCACACTAGATATATATCTGTAGCTGTGATTTTTGAAACTAAGGAGATTTAGATACCTACCTTTGAGTAAACACAACAGAAATACACTACTTTTGAGGTCAAGTACAGCATATGCATGCACGTGGCATACACACACATCCATGAAAAAATTTCTGAAAAAAAAACCAACTATCTATAGGTCCCTTTCCTCTCTTGCCACCTTCCTTTTACTGCTTTCACCATTAATGATGTTTTGCCCCTGTCTGCATCCTCAGCCTCCTCCCCCACTGTTTTTTTGCCCAGACTGCCGGCCAGCCTTCCCAGCCTGAGACTCTTCCTTCGAGAACCTAAACAAGATGCCTTTGCATCTGACTGAACACAATGGGCCTCTCTTCAAAGCCAAGCAACATTTTTCCTATCATTGTTTGCAGGGGAAGAGTCACTCTGCACTCTGCTCAGATACTACGGTCGCACAAGCCTTATTAGCTTACGGGTAGATGTGCTGTCATAAGAAGGTTCGTACAGCTAACAAGATTGCTTAATCCCTTCCTAGGTCCCTCAGCATTTGTAACAAGTTTTGTAATTGCTTTTTAAGTAAAATGCCCTGACCTTGGAAACTCACATGCAAGCCAACTCAATCCTCTGGCTTTTTTCCCTTCATATAGCTTTTATGACCTCTCCTATCTGGATCTTTTATGACCTCTCCTATCTGGATATCGAGCCCTTTCTCAGAAGTATCTTAGTCCAATCCTCCTGATGTTATCCAGAGCTGAAAGCCCTCAGCATGTGCTTTGGATCCGATCCCTACCTGGCTGCTGTGCTCAGAGGGGCGTTGATCGAATCTGGTAACAACAAATCAGGGCCCAGAAAATGTATTTGTAGAACCTGGAGTTGTTCCATGTAATTGGAAGCAGGTTTTCACAACTCATTTACTGAAGAAAACTTCCTTATCAGGTGAGGATGTGACTAACTTCCCTCCAGATATCATGTTGTGGTTCTTATCAAAAAACACTTGAAGAGATTTTTTCTTTATCCATGGAATCAGGTTTCAGAACTTGCTTTATTGAAAGCCACAGTATGGCAGGGTGACAATTTTGCCTAGTATATGCCATGCACTTCATGTTCTAGGTTTAGCAGCAATCCTGAGCCAGGCCTGTCCTGGTGGCACAGGAGGAAGCAGGTTAGTGCAGATATGCCACAGTTACTTACTTCGATTAAGCTCCGTGCCATGATGAATACAATGCTACCAGTATCCAACCTAGCTCCTTTACCAACCCATTTATTCCCAGTAGTTTCCAACCTTGTGAACACTAATTATTGTTAGGACAGGCATGGATTCCCTGTTGCATTTGTGTGCCCACACTGGTTTTATTTAGTTCCCTGAGGTGAATCTCTTACAAGTCACCTGTGGATGCCAGACTGAATACCTCTGCGATGCTCTAGGACACTCAGCCCTCTCTGTGCAGACACACCGTATGAGACAGGCTGGGGTGCTTAGGTTCTGCTTCCACCTCGGCCACGGAATTGCTGGACAAATTTGAGCAAATCACATAACTTGTGCCTACATTTCATCCTTTCATCTAATGTATTACAGCGGAGTTCCCTATTTCTCTAGGGTATTCTGTGGCTTTGTAAACACTTACAGGGTGGGCTGGATCAATGTGTAACAAGGTGGAAAGGACTAGGACTTGCATCTAGAACTATTAACCCACTGAGGTTCTAAATCACATTAAAAGCTACAGGGATTTCATTCCCAAGAAGGCGAGCACCTAAAAATGTACTCAAAATATTACAGACATTACTGAAATGTAATTAAATAATAAATATTATTGTAGTCATAACTTAGCACTTCTCTTTCCAAGACTGAAAAAACAGTAAACTCTAATTAAGACTCAACTCCTGAAACACAACCTCTTTGCAGTGGATAGGACTGTGTGTGTAAAGGTGTGCAGCAACATGACCCAACAGATTAGTGCAGGAAAGCAAGGAAAACACCACATCCAACCTGCAAGTTCAGAGGGAATTAGGTGAACAGAAGGATCCCAGGTGGAACTGGGATTAGGGCACTTGAAGTAAATTGCCAGAGAAACGATTACAGAATGCTTAAGACCAGTAATTGTGAAGAAGCTTTTTAATATCTTTCCTGAAGGATACTACTCACATCAGCAGGTCCTACCAAGACAGGAGTATTGATTCAGGTGAGGATGTGCCACCTGCAGAGAGACCAGGTACTGCTGACCATAGTGTTTGAGTGCTGTAAGAAGTACCTCAGCCCCAAAGAGAAGTCAGAACAGTGCCAGGGCAGCGAGAGCCTCTTGAACAAGGCACTTCACAGGATCCTCTCTCCTCTGTATCAAGCTGTCCAGGAACTTTTTCTCCTATAGTTCCACATATCTCAAAGTGTGAGCAGAGGAATTTGTTTAATCGCAAACCACCTTTGTTCCTTTGATATCCATAACTATAAGCTGCTATTATATTTTATACCTTGCATAAGTCAACTACATTCATTTTCACCAATTATTTTCCCTTAATCTCCATGCCCTTCCCTAATCTCAATAAAAGTATTTTAAACTTTAAATCCATTTCATTTTCCAGTATTTTTCATTAGTGCAATGAGATTACTGCTTTTCCTGAAACTGTAAATTATTTCTTAAACTCCTTTTCCTTTCTACTTTTTTTAATTTTCTAAAACAGTTGTGCACCAGAAATTACTTGGGTTTATACTAGACACACCAGTTAAAACTCCTACATATTATTTATCAGAAATAAATTAAAAACTGCCATTTGATTATTTCTATTAAGCACATAACATGTCACATGAATATGTGCCCTGGCACTAAAATTTCAACCACCCCCAAGCTCAAGACTACTTAGATACTATGAATTAAATCTGTCAGGTCTTGATTCAAAACTCTTTGAACCCAGAGAGAATCACTTCACTGATTTTATTGCTTTTGCTCCATGCTTTTAAAGGTAGCATCAGAATATTTGGAGATACTAAATTTTCATACGCAGCTAACCTCCAAAGCCTGGGAAAGCCTGGGTTTGTGAATGACAACTGAGAAATTTTCCACAGAAATGGTCCTGTGTAGCTGGAAAAAGCTGGCAATTCTTTATACTCTCTTTCTCCACATCATCTTACCTTTAAGAGCGTCCAGGTGCCATATAAAATCTGTTTCATTTTGTGGACATCTTACCAGCATCTCCTGTATAGAAACACAAGACAGGATCACAGCACCGAGTTTCAGGTGGGCAATCAGGAACAAGGAAACGATCCTGGTACAACATCAAAGCACCCACCCCATTTCACTTGCAGGCTACCAGCTGACGCTACTGGAAGCCTGAGCTCAATGGAGTCATTTGAACTTCAAGGTACATCACTTAAGGGATTATCACTACTCACACAAATCACTGAAAACCTCTTATGACACTTGTGCTTTTAAATAAAATCACTGGGCAGGTGGAGGTTGGTAGACCATGCCTATGCCTCTTTAGTCAGACCCTGTCCTCCCTCTGCTGCTGAATTTAGAAACGTCACCTCTAAAATTAATATCCTCACACAAAAGCCTCATACATTGTCTCCTAAGGTACCCTGAAGCCCTTGAAAATGCATATGAATATTACTGGTGGGGGCGTGGGGGGGTGGGCAGGGGAACCAACTCAACAAAAAAACCTCGCAAACCAAACAAACCAAAAACATGAGTGGGTTGTCCAACACCTATTGTCCCTGAGTTTAGGAAAACTGCTTTTGAATGTACCGGCAGACAATCAGGAACTTCCTAAGAGCTGTGAGAACAAACCTTTACTTGTAAAAGCTTGACTGCAGTCTCCGCAATAGTCTCAAAATCTGTTTTGTAGGGCAGCTATTCTGGGGCTTTCTTGTCATTTATGATTTTTATTAACATCCATATCAGTTTCAGCTCCCTGTCATGGACCAAATTTTCAGAAGCTCCACTTCATAAGACTTGTCAAAGCCTATTGTACACAAAAAATGACCTGGATAAAAATTCTGGTGTCAAGATGAATAAAAATTCTGGTGTCAAGAAAGAAGACAAAAAAACCTGCTCTCCTCTTCCATGCCCCAACAGATTCACAGATACTCAGTGTAAGAGCGTATTTTACCAGTAATTTCCTTAGTCAAGAGGAAAACGGATTTAGTAGTCCCATTGAACAAATGACAAGCCTGATTGTCTCTGGGAGGGAAGTGAAGGCACAAAGAAACCTTGTCACACCTTTTTTTTCAGGCTGATGTTATTTAAGCCCCACATCCTCGCCTACAATTCCTTGTGGATCATTCTCCTCTGAAAATGCCATTATCGATCTTACGTTGAGAAAATGTAATTTGCTTATTCGGTGTCTGTTTCTGTTCAGCTGGCCTTTCACGGAAGCCAGAAAATAACATCTACAGGCATCTAAAAAACCAAAATGTAGTAAAGATGTTTTGGGAGAACTTAATATGGATAAGTATGATGAATAAACAGACAGCAAAAATTACTGAATAAGTGAGGTTTCTTTCAATTCTACCTCTTCTGAGGAAGCAACAGAGACTTTTCAGCCTCAGTCAGAAAAAAATACAAGTTTCAGTTTCAGTTATCGGTTAGGGTCGACCATCCCAAGTTCACTAATACACTGAATGCTTCATCCCTGGCAGCTATGTATTACTCCACTGGGGATACCAACACAGAAAAGACAAAAGTGTTTTGTATCTCCTTGCACCACCTAAGTACTCATGACCACTTGAATCAGCTATTGTAGTTCTACCATAATACCAGAACAGGCAATTTTAGAGCATGACATTGTTTGCCCTGAAGGCAACAGTAACCTGATTTTGGTTTGAAGGTCTTTTGGGGATCACTCTTCCTCTGACAAAACCCAGAGGATAAAGGTCACTGGAAGCAAACTCCAAAACTGACTTCAACAGGGATGATGAATAAGGAAAAAATGAGATCTTTAAGCATAGGTGCTCTACCAAGATTTAGCGGGAAGCAGCTAACACACTGAGCATCCCTGTATTCCTTGCCCGGCTCCAAGCTTTCAGCCCCACTCCGAAAGAGCCAGGTTCCCTCAGGCCCTTTCCTTTCCACTGCCAGAGAGAGCTCTTGAAATCTCGCTGGAGCTTCCTCCCTCTCCTGTAGCACCAGGTTATTAAAGGGGCTGTATTCCTCTGCCTGCTCCCACAAACACAAATCCTCGTATTACATTGCCTTTCCTTTAACACTGAACATAAAAGAATGTAGTTTTTATTGGAGTTTTATCTTTGCCTGGGCTTCTAACAACCCATACTGAACACTCTGTTATTATGTCCCCTTCTGGATTTAGAGGCATATAAGCTGTTTGTGCTTGGCTGCATACATTGGTATTTTTATGTTCTTATGTGTCTTTATCTGTACAATATCTCTGAATACGCTTAAAACAGTTTCAAAAAAACATCCTAAGACTTCATTCAAATAAAACTAGGAAAAGCGGTCTGCTACATACGTATTTCCTCATCACTTGAACTTTCACATTCAGCGAGGGCTGGAGTGTTTAATTTTGGCCATTTGTTTTAATTCGGCCATTACAGTTAAAAGGCCGTGCCCCAGATTTGGCCCCGTGAAGAGGTAGTTTGCTCCAGTTTAAACGGGTATGAGGCATAGCATTTTCACATCATAGAAATGCTTCTCTCTTTCGTCTGCTATTTTTTTTTCCCCAATGTAAATTTTGCAATGCTAATTCCTTTCATAAGGGACGTAGGGATAAGTGGTGGTTTACAGTTCAACCTTCCCCTGGTACCCATAAATATTTAGTGTTTCTTGCCCCATTTCAAGGCGCAGAAGAAATTCATCTTCTTGGGGGGGTGGGGGCTGGGGGGTGGAGAGGGAAGAGATGCGGAGGGGCGAACATCATCTTTAAAGTATAAATGTGAAGAAAACGAAAACAGATGCGTGGAGAGGAAAAGAGAAGTTGGTGGGAACGCGGAGTGGCTGGAGCACATTTTCCCTGGGAGGCGGCTGGGCTGCACACCGCCTCGGGATGTGCCGCGGGCCGGGGGCTCCCTTGCGTACAGCCCCCGGGGGAGGCGGGGGGCCGCCCCGGGGGGGGGGGGCTCAAAGGGAGG
>NW_010242429.1:0-2435 GCF_000690775.1 Eurypyga helias | reverse complement strand
GGGGGGGGGAGAAATCAGTAATGGCCTTCTGATCTGAGCTTTCTACAGCTCTTACATCAAAGACAGGAAACGAACCATCAAAATGGAGATTTGGCTTTCTAACGCCGTAATTCCAGAGACAGACAAGAAGCTTCACGATTGTGAACAAGCTCCAAGTTCTTCTCATTCCCCATTCTGGCTCTCTGATGGCTGAGTTGAGCATAAAATCAAACGTACAAACCCGTGAGACTGACTCTCGGATATGACAGCTGGTGGTAGACAGCAACTGGGCGAGCACAGACAGGAAATTGTTACCAGAGAGGCAGACAGGATGGCAGACGTTGCAGGCTCCATCCTAAACTTCTTTTTCTTTGGGGCATGTGGCAGATTTGGAACTGCTCTGAAGTTATTTAGGAATAATGTGCATCAACTCAGCCATAAGAATGTTTTTTTCTGCAGCTATGGTGGTTTAATTCAGCCACAGTCTGTCTGGAAAAGCAATCAGGAAGGAAAAGCATGGCAAAGTAAGTGCCACTTCTTCAAGAGTTAAAAGCCACAGCCAAAAGAGGTAGTTTTGGTTTCTTTTCCAAACAACCTATAAAACCAGCTCTGACCTTGAAAGGCAAAGCATGCAAATACTGAAGGATGTAAGAATGAAGATGAACACTAACAAAAAAGCCTCATGTTCCAAAACTGAGTTCTATTTACTAATAGGAGAAAGTCATTAGTGAGTAATAATATTTATGCAAAGTCTACGTTATCTAATTCTCTCTTTCCCCTGCTGCTGTCTTGCTATAAGACACTGTGTTAAAAGTGCCTTCTTCAAACACAATACACCATAAAGCAGAGATTCCCAAAAAGAAGAACTGCAAGTAACTAAAATCAGTCAGAAAGACACGACAGCAGATCTGATGAACTAAGAAAACTGAAACTCCACCTTGAGGTATAAAAATAGTCACACCTTCCCCACTAAGCCACATGCAAATGGCTTTCAGCCAGCTCTCCTCTGCAATTAAATGCAGCTGTCATGTGACTACAATGCTACACATCCTTAGCTTTCACAAAATTCACATGTGAAACACAGACGGTTAAGAATAGGAGAGAAGCTGCAGCTTGTACTGTGGTGGCATCAACTCATGCCCAGCACTCAGAGCAATCCTACTGGAAAAAACAGAGCACTGTTGCAGATGGGCACAGTGGGACTCCCCATCACTTTCCCAGAGTACACCTTCCTCTCACATGGTGGGAGTGTCTTTGGAAGAGCAAAACTCAGCAGAGCATGAAATAGCAGAGTTATGAATGCTAATGCACGAAGCTGTGTTCTCCAAGACTCTCAGACTCTAGACTAGTTCTAGAGTTCTCTAGTTCTCTCAGACTCTAGACTGGAGCCAGCATTATTACCAGTATTCACTCTGAGTTACCAATAAACTGATTTTGTCTTTTGAAAATGCCAAGACAGCATCTCCTTTCTGGACTTGCAAAGAGTCATTCAGTTCATAAGGTCTAGGTGTAGTTTCTTCTTGTAGAGAGGAGGTTACAGTCAAGTACAGGAAGCAGTCAGTATACTCTACCTGTGATAAGCCTTCTTCAAAATGGTAATCAGATTTTCTTCTCCTCAGTCCTCATGAACCTGTAATGTTGTATGAAACCCTACTGAATTTTTCTTCTCCTTACTCCCCTCGGTTGACTGAAATGTAGCTCTTGGAACCCTCTTTCTAAAGCCCTAGAGAAGCAACTCACTTTCTCCAAACATGCATTGGAGGGCTACAATATATACTGAACAGATCACATCACAAAAAAAACCCATTCAACAAAACTCTCAAAAGATGCTAATGGAAGTCATTCTGTTAGTGCAGAACAATGTTAAAGAGGAGACAAAACTGGACACAAAACATCATTAACAGGCTACAATAAGGCATTACCTTTACAATGACAGGAAGCATTGTTAGAAAGGTGACACCATGACTGGTGGCAATCACACACAGGTTTTTATTAAAGGTTAAAGGCAAATACAGGTGGCAAAAACTGCCATTACCTGGAATTTCCTAAGCACCAGGGACAAGGTTTTCAGAACAGCATGTATGGTATCATACTCTCACACCCAAAAATAAGAATCCTTGGTTAAAAATTCCAGGATAAAGGAACCGACACTGGTGTTTCCTAGTGCTCTTTAAGAAAGATGTCAGTTACCTCATTTACGCTTGAGGCAGGCCCTTTAGGAAGCTTCAACAATTACAAGGCAAGATTCCCTGACCATGCAGTGGGGGTTGCAACTAGATGATCTTCAAGGTCCCTTCCAACCTAAACCATTCTATAGGTAATTCACTTCCTGGACTCATGAACACAAGCTTTGGTTCTGCCATCCATTATTTTAATGCAGGTACCTTTCTTTGTGATAAGAATATGCATGATATTATACATTACTTTAATGACTCAGGGGTCGGTGTTGGGACCTG
>NW_010242428.1:0-1485 GCF_000690775.1 Eurypyga helias | reverse complement strand
GTCCAGGTCCCTCTGGATGGCAGTCAGCTGCCATCTCAAACAGCCGGGGGGTAAATCCAACGCCACGTGTGGGGGAAAACGCCAGCTCCCGTTCGCAGCCTTTTGATGCCCTCTGGCCGTTAAGCAAAGCTGGGGTGCATAGGAAGACCCTCCCCATGCTCCCTACGCATGCCCGAAACCCAACTGCCGCAGGGACCCCGTAGCATCCCATAGGACCGGGAGGCTGGGTGCTCGCCGGCAGGAGATTCCGACGTCCAGCTACTGCTGAGGAGGAAGTGTCCACACGCCAGCTGCATCCTGGAAAGGCTCCGCCTCGCCCAGACGAGCCAGGCCACGCTCCAGACGCGTACGCTGCGGGAGGTGCGATGCGAGCGGGTGCTGGATGCACTGCCGCCTGCCTCCCTCTCCTCCCTGTTCCTCGGAACAAGAGTGTGGTGATGGAGGGAAAAGGGAAAAATCCCCATCTTTGGAAAACAGACCGCGGCAGGAGGGAGCGGGAGCAGACTGGGCTCCCAAACATCACCCTTCACGACAGCCCCGCAGGGGAGAGCAGGGAGTAACCGCAACCAGCGGGAGAAGCTGCGGCCATAGCCCAGCAGGCTGGCGCTCAGCCCCTACGGAATGCCACGCAGGCCATCGCCACCAACGCAGCGACGCCACAAACCCACAGGAGCCCATGGGTCCCCCGGCCCGGGAGGGCACCGCTTGCTCGGGCTCGACTCCGAACCTTCCCCGAAAGGTGGGCTAACCGCCACAGGGGTCCCACCCGCCCCCCTCAACCGAGCCGGCCAGGTTCCGCCTTGGAGCACGGAGACGCCCGAAGATTTTGTCCCTGCACAGGCACTCCGCACTGTAACCACCCCTCGCCGCATGCCTCCCCCCACAAAAGCGATAAGGCTCTTTTTGTGAGTTGCAATGGTTTTTTGGAATGGTTCTGCTGTCCAATTTATTGAAGTTCGAACTTTCTGTGTCTTTTCTAAACCTTGAACCATTCCAGTGTATCTTTATTGCAAAAAAAAGTCAACATGCACCTTAGAAATTCATGGTAATCAATAAACAAACATTACACAGAGGCATTTAAGTGTATAAACAGTTAGAAATCCAGCAACGTCTCCTATGATGCTATTACACACGTTCACCACTTGTAAAAACTATGGTACAGGTTGGCTATACACCCAGAGGAGCTCTATTCCTTTTCACATGATTTTGGTTGAAGAAGCGGTGGTTCAGGGGGAGCGGGAACTGCGTTCACACTCCTCCGCTCTTGGGGCTGTTTTTTTGGCTTAGGGTGACTCGACCACCGAAGGCAGAGGAGATTTTTTCGCCGGGGAGCCGTTACTTGCCCGTCCCATGCTCCTTCGAGGCACAACCCCCGCCTTCGTCCTGGCAGTCGCACGCGGCTGTAAGCACACCGTGCCTGCGCACCCCGGAACGCTCCCCCAGAAAGAACCGCCCTGCTGTCACGCTGCCCCGTAAAACCAACCA
>NW_010242427.1:356-10024 GCF_000690775.1 Eurypyga helias | reverse complement strand
AACCCAAACCATTCTATGACTCTAACATTTACCTGCAAAAGCTCACGCTCCCTTTAGCAGCAGGCAGAATGTACATGCAACATCATAGTTACCATTTGAGACAGGAAAAAACATCTTCTGGGTGGAAAAAATCAAGTTCCTAATTCTAACGTCACTGATTCATGCTTTTCCTGTGTATCTACAGACTGATCTCAGATTTGGTATTTACGCACTCATTTCAAGAGGCTTAATTCAGCTCAGAAATTTTCCTTCTGTACCTAGTGGAAGGGGGGATGGAAATGAAGAGTATTACTCACAAAAATGCTGCACATGGGCACATCCATACATGTGCATGTATACACAAGGAATCTTTTCCCTGTGACAGGTCTCACACTGCCGTTTCCCTCTTTGCTGCTCTGCTGTGTCCACGCTTCCTGTTTACTCCAGGAAAGCAAAGTGGTTTTTATCCACCCATCGTACTTTATCCACTCTTTGAAAGCTTCTCTTCTCAGGGCCTGTGCGTGTTGTGTTGGCACGCTACCAAAACCCGCTAACAAACGGCAGATTAAGTGGAAACACGGAAAAGAATTTCAAGCATGTATTATACTTGCTTGGAGTTCAGTGTGCAACTTCAAGACGAGGGCTGCCCTCCTAAAAGGCAGGCCTGGGAATTCAGTTGCAAAACGATTACAGACGCAAGGAAAATACCTTTCCTCTGAGAAAGAAACTTCGTGATGCTCTGCAGTCTTCAGCCAGGCTACGTTCACCGTGTGCTCTGCAAGAGCTCGGCACGGTCTGTGCTTTCTCGAGACTTCAGTTTCCACCTCCAGCACTGTTCTCCAAGGGGGTTGTATCACATTAACTAGAATTTTTCATCTGTTGTCTTAAAGATGCAGGAACAGAAGACTGTAATCCTTTCCATTCACAACCGGAGCAGCCCCTCTATACCCATCTGCTGTTTGGCCTTAGGATACAAGAATAACAAGGAACTCGGCTCAGTTCTGCAGACCAGCAGCCATCATCAGTTGGACAATGAAATTCCTAGCGTCGTGCCTGTACGCAGTTTAGTTACTTGTGCTTCTCTGATGCTGGCTACATGTCTGTCTCATGGTTTAAAGGTCTGGTTTCAAAAGAGCCCTGTTTGCAGCATCAAAGCAAATATACTCCAAATGCAATTTCCAACCCAACCCCACTCAATGAATCCGCTGGCAAAATCACCACCAATACAGGTGAAACAACGCTGAGCTTTAGCACAATTCTGCCCACGTTATCTGAGATTTCCTTTTCTTTCCAAAAGCAATCTGGAATGTTTGCACAGGGTGTACAGTGGAAAGAGACTCTCCCACTCCTGATTGAACTAAGCTTGCCGCATACATTTTAAGTTTTTTTTAAACTTGCTCACGTTACCCAAGCTCACTGACCTGCACAACTCCACTCTGCCTGTCACCTTGAGAGATTAAAAGATGTCAGCCTACAGTCCATGGAAGCAGCTGAGAATACAGGACCAGTGGATGGGAAACTGGTCCCATAAGCCAGGACTGATGTTCTCAAGCCTTATGACGTAGCGTGCACATCCAGAAATCAGGAAAGGTGTATGGACAGCAATTCCCAAATCAAAAAGCAGAACATTTCTGCACTCTGCTGTTCCTCAAGAAACTGTGGGTCTCACTGTTGGCTTCAGAGGGAATTTTTTCTTACTGCATCAGGTAAAAGAAAAAGAAGATGGACATGATTTATGACTTTATACTGACTAGTTCAAGTTCCTCCATAGTTTATCGACCCTAAAGTTAATTTAAAAAAAAAAAAAAAACAAAAAAACGCGACTCTCTTAGTCTAACAAGTTGTTTTCAGCTTTACCTAATCTGAGCTCATGACTGGCTTTGGAACTGTAACAATTACATGAAAGCTAAGGTTGGTTATTACTGTCCAAAGTTCCAGAGTAATTATGTGTACTCAAAAAAAAAAAAAAATTACTTCTGTAACAGGTGAGGACAAAATAAAACTGATGGAAAATAAACGGCATTGAGGATATTAAAACATCTGTTCTGTATTAATATCCAAGTAAGTAACTGAAATGAGATTGAAAGTGCAACCCAAGTATAGTACAAAACAAGAACGTCTGCATTGAAATTCCATAACTTTTCTTTATTCACTGTGATACATTCAAACAAAAGTGCTCCAGATAACAGCCATAAAGTAAAGGAAATAAAAATAAAAAGGCAGAAAAAGACCATCAGATACATATGGTGATTATTCATATTTCAAAGCATTAGTAACTGCTTGTATCTGAGTGCACCAAAAGCCCACAAGGGTCCATGTTTTTGTATGCTGCACCTATAAAAATAATAATCATCGGCAGCTCTAGCAAAAAGTGTTTTTCAGAACTAGAGCCAAAGCCATCACAAAGATAAAGCACCATCAGGCATATGTTTACAAATGCCACAGTAATTAGTGGAGTGTAAGAGAGGCTTAGCTGAATTAAAATTTTCTTTCTATAGCACAGGGAAGCTCTGCTTAGATTCATTCCTTCCCAGCTCTGTTGTTTCACACCAGGGACTTGCATTTGCCCCACAGCACCAAGAGCCAAGGGCAACCTGGTAAACTTCAAGGGACAGTGAGAGACGGATTGAAGAGAAACTGGAACTGGAGCCAGTCTATCGTCCCATATAAAAAAATTGTATTGGCATGGTAGCATGTACTCAACCAAGTTACTCCAATACAGTGGCACAAGCCACCGGAGAAACACTGTTTGTACAGACCACACTGACTTCCCAATGCTGTTTGCTGAGCTACAAGTATCTGGCTGCAAAGATTTTACCTGTAAAAGACAGTTCTTGTTTTAAACTCCAATTCCACTACAGTAAAAGTGTAAGTCACTGTTTTCTGTAAGAGACAGCAGAGCATCCCTTCATAGCAAACTCAGCTTACATCCTGTAAGGTGGCTCTATTCCAGCTGCAGAATTACCAAGCTGTGCATTTGCCAAGAATTATTTGTAACTCAACAATTTGATGGGTAGGATGGAAAAGAACAGAAGTCAAGATGCTGTACAAATTACACTGTCAAAGGGATACGATACAGAGACGCTTATTAATCTATGGTCCCTCCACCTGGTGTATTTTTAGGTAGAACAGTATGAATCTTCAACAAAAAGGGAGAAAACTCCGTAGAACCCTTGTCCAGCTCTCTCCTTTACCTGCTGTGCAGACAGCAATTCAGATGGCCAGCAAGACCAAAGACAGGCTTCCCCTCTGAAAATCTGAGTTGCTGACACAAGATTTTCCTTACAAGATCTAAGTGGGTCATAATGGGACACAACCTTCTGTCCCCATACGCTTCCTGTAACAGTATATTTGTAGGGATCCTGCTAGGAGTAAGGCTATGCCCCAGCTGCTATGAAGACGTAGGCCCATGTATGATCTGTGCTTCCCAAAGCAGGATGCAGTAGCCCTGCTCATACAACCCACACCATCTTCACAGTCAAGTCCTTGCAAGATCAAGCTCTGTTGGCACAAAAAGCATTTTTCTTAACTATGTTACTAATAAAGTCTCAAATCACTCAGGCCAAAAGAAGGTTAGAAGTGTTACGCAGCTATTCACCCTTCATGCTATTTGTGTGCCATTCATCTCCAACAGCGCATGCCTTGCCCTTTTCACACTCCCTTTCTCATGCAGGAACTCAAAGCTGTAATGTTTGGGTTGCAAACACCATTAGATGCCCCTCTCCAGCCCCCAACAGCATAGAAATATTTTCTTTTAAAAGTTCAGATCAAAGCATTTCTACTAATCCTAGGATTTATTAAAACAAACATCGTAGGCAGGAGATAGTCAACAGTGTCCCTTTTATAAGACTCTTTGGAGACGGTTCTGATTTCGTACTGTTTACTGATCCGCCCCTAATTAATCTTCAGTTGCTCAGCTGCAACTTCAGCAAGTCCACCTGCTCCTTCCCCAGCCCACAGACATTACTTTCTCCCCAGTGTCGAGCTGTAGTGACAGCACCACACAGCCCTTGTCTGGAGAACAAGGTGGCTTGCTTGAAAACCTATATATCACATCCCGATGTTACAAGCTCGTATCACACACATCTGCAGCAGAAGTCTAGCCTTTCCTCAGGTAAGTAATTAAAACCAGTCATTAAGTGCTTTCAAGGAGTTTCATTGTCTTTATCCTTCCCTGCAGTCAAGGTAGTTGCCTTTAATCCAGTAACAGATCTGTGCGTATTTGAGGGGGGTGATGCGAACAGCTACGTTGAAATCCTGTGGGGTGCCATTCATGTCCACCCACTGATGGCCTGAAAATATTCCAATAATTTTACGCTCCCATTTGTGATTCTGCCTCTTCCACATCCTCACGTACACCCCAGATCCACTCGCACCCGGCTGGGCATCGCACTGCTGGTACAACAGGTCGTACGTTTCATCCTTGACATCACAGAAACGGTAAACCAGGTTTCCGGGACGATCATTGTCGTAGCCAGAGAAGTGAATCCTCCCCCCAGGCAAGTGTCTTGCTGGTGGGCTCACCCCTATCTTCATAAACTTTCTTTTATGAGGTTTCTTGAGCTCCAGCAAGGCATAGTCATAATCCATGCCAATGTCATTGGCATTGCCTTTGATCCATCCCTTAGGAACATGTGTCCGTTTCACTCGGATCCACTGGAATTTCATTTTCTCAGGCATCGCTGAGTTGGTGATATTGGCCCCCTTGCTGCCATCTTTCAGTCTGGGCTTTAGGAACCCCACCCGGAGTTTCTGAGCTCCTTTGACATAACTCTTGCCATCATGGATACAATGAGCGGCAGTAAGAACATGCTTTTCAGCCACTAGCGTCCCCGTGCAACCTGTAGATAGCTTCACTGATGTGGAGAATGGGTAATTCAACAAGAAGTCCTTCCCAAAAATACTAAACCTGCTGTCATAGCCATAGATCTGCCTCTTAGTTCGAGATTTGCCTTGAGACCCATCACCGCTGTTGCTCAGGATATATATGCCCACTTCAGTTTCAGTGAGGCTACCATTAGCATATAAAGTTTCATAGGACAAGTAGTTCTTAACTTCTTCGTAAGTTGGCAGCGGAGAACTTTTGTGGCATGCTGGGCCACAGGGAGATACCACTTCTAGTTTGGCTTCAGCATCAAACTGTGGCTTGTCCAAGTTAAGAGTGGATTGTGGCAGGATGACGGGAACTCTGTAAGACGGCCAAGTTGGCTTCCAGTGAGGACTGGAGGGCATCACATCTTTAGCAGCACACAAAAGGAGGATTAAAGCGGATAAGCCTGCCATTCTGAATGCCGGCCTGTGGAAAGCAAAAGGAAGTCCAGTTACTCACCCAAACATGTTGCAAGATTAATCTACTCTGCGAAGTAATGGCTTGTCAACCAAGTATAATACAATGCGGGTCAAGCGATTTGTATGGAGCCAACTATCAAGTACTTCAGATTTCTCAGTGTTAAACTAATGCCTTGAGACAAGTGCCCCACGTTAACACAGAAACACAGGAACCCTTAGGTGTGCTGAGCCACCCAGTCCCAGCTGACAACAGTGGTGCTTCACATGGTCTAAAGAAAATGCCGACTCCATGTAAATTTCTGCATCCAGAAACCGTAACTCCTGCAAAGAGTAAGTATGTCTGCCTTACAGTATTCTCTGAAAGCTCCCAGCTCCTCTCTGACTCCACTGGAAGGTCCTTCAATCACCCCACACCGTCTGCTGTCTTACCCAGAGACATCAAGCTGGTGACAGGAAGGGGCCGGGGGACATAGAAGGTAACCGGAACAGGAGCGGAGCTGCAGGACAGGGCCGCACGGAGACTCGCTTCCCCTTGCAGCTCATCCCAGAGGCAGGTTTCTGCCCCACGTAGCATGCACTCTCCCCTAGGCTTACATGAGAAAGGGTGATATGATTACACGAGGGCAGCTAATGAACTAAGTTTACAGTTCCTGAGGGGGTTTTCAGTCAACGTACTAGCTTATTCCTTTATAAACTCAATTAATTAGAAATGCAAACCAACCCCCTCTGAGCACAGGGAGGCAAATGGGACTGTGAATGTGTTTATGAACCACAGGCAGAGTGCCTCCGACGGCAGAGAACAGCGTGCACTAGGACTGTGTCAAGGAAATGTGTAACTTTAGTTTATTTGAAAATTAGCCATACAGCTGAATCGCTGCAGGAGGCACTGCGCCCTGGGCAGGAAAGGCAGGCAGGGTCTCCCTCATACAAAGCTTATTCAAACAAAACTTCACAATTATGTTGAGCTTACACATATTTAAGACCCTGCTGAGGTTACACTGATCATAACTGCAAGATCATTCCTGAAATACCTCAAATGAGTAAACCAAAGCAAATCACGCAGGAGATGACCACAGCTATCGAAGAATAAAAGAAGAAAAATCCTTCTCTCCAATGCTTTTTGTAGGAATACCCCATCCCTGAGCTGCACCAAAAAAGACTTCAGAAGCTACAGACTGCTAAAGTCCAAAGAAGTCCAACGTAAATGTTGGGCCTGGATTCTTCCATTGCTGGTAGCATCCTCTTTGGGAATGGAGGCTATAATTAAGCACACAATGTTCAAAATATTAATTGACTTATGCAGGGTATCAAAACATTTCCTTCTAAAAAACAGATGTAGATGAAGAGATCTGATGCTACTGATGCCCACAGAGGCAAGTATTGACTCTTCCAGCAGCGACCAGGCATTCTGTTGGTAATTTTTTCATTAACAAGCAGGACATGCTTAAAAGGACGTATTTTTTCTAGAAGGGTTAAGCTGTATAGACTGTTTTGCTTTATACCTAACAGGCAAGTCATGCTGGAAAATACAGGCCATTTTAAACATGAATCAGAACTGCCTAATCTTGGATGGCCCAAAATTGGAAAACACTTGCTTATGTATTCAAGGAAAACCATCAGCTCCTCTGGCTCCTTCCATGGCAGAGATGAATATTTGATGTGGCTGGATTTTGCAAGCTATCAAATGTGATAGTCTCACGGTGGTGTAAGGATGGCCCAGGAACACTTGCGGTGTATCAGATACAGTTGCTGCATAACAGCGACTGGGAAAGCACAGAAAAAGAAGGTACAGGGTCAAATGACACCACTCCATCCCCACAGAGACAATGTCACCTGGTACTTGTGACAGTGAGGGCTGTATGCAGCAATGTTTATTGGTCTCCCAGTTAGAAGCTGAGAACTGACTAAATTAGTTATGCTGTGCATCAGGCAGCAGATCCCATTATTTAGAGTACGTATTTATAAGCAGTCTGCTGTCATCTGCTTCACACCAACGTGATTCTCACACACTACCTTTGAAACTTTGCTAGTAGATGGAATCTCTACCTAAATTGCACCACTCAGGCCACTCCTTGGATCTAAAACCCATTCATAGAATCACAGAATGGTTTCAGTTGGAAGGGACCTTAAAGACCATCTAGTTCCAAACCCCCTGCCATGGGCAGGGACACCTTCCACCAGACCAGGTTGCTCCAAGCCTCATCCAGCCTGCTAACTAGTTCATGCTAACAGAGCCAACGCTGGCCTTTAGCTGGCAGGGGAAAACTCTAAGTCTCCAGTCAGCTGTTATTTGCACAAGCAGAAAGATTCCCTTGCGCCTGTCAGTGCAGCGACCCGACAAAGGGACTGTGTGCCCAACGACTTCTCCTTCCTCGGAGAGCATCATCACGGCTGGGAAATCACCTCTCCCTCCAACTTGCCCTCCCATCCGCACGGCAGACGCCAGCACTTCCCAACGCAGTTCAGACAGCAGAGGGCAGCCGCCCTGTAAAGAGAACCAGACAGGAGCTGGGACTCAAGTTGGTTCCCCAAAAAAGGCTTCAGAAGATGGTACCTGTGTTTGTGCTGTGCACTGTAAAGCAGTACTTACGCCATGGCTCTAAGCAAGCCTTCCCACACCCCTCCCCAGCTGCTTCTGTGCTATGATCACATTGCAGGTATATGGGATAGAAAACCCTCCTCATCAACTACAGAACTTTTCTATTATTTCAGTTATTAAAGCCCAGCAATAAAACAGAGTTGTGAGTTTACACCTGACCATAGAAGCTAAACAGTGCTCACAAACCACGGCATTTACTGAAGTCTTCGTAATTACGTCTTATCTGGGGACATAACTGGTACTAAATCAGCTCCGGGCTGCAAGAAATAAAATAAATGTATCTTATTTATAACAAGATGCCAAGTTAGTGAATAGTACCTATTTCTATATAGGTCTTTCCTCTTTAAAAAATAAAGTGGTTAAGCAGAAAAATGAAGGAATTTAAAAAGCAGCCTGCATTTAAAGAGACACCTACCAATTAGCCTCTTCTTTCCTTTTCCTTTTTAAAACAAAAAGCTGAAAAAAAACAGTTTAGCTCTCTCAATCTTCAGCTGCTTACTCGTGGGTGACTCCGAAAGATGCTCTCAAACGGAACAAACCGGTGAGAAGCAAGTACTTCCCCAAACGGCTCTCACAGAACAACACCGAATGAATTACGACGTGCTGCTCTACTGTAGCACTGCCCTTCTGTTTCTGTTTAAACTGTGTCATAAACTCCATCCACCCTTTGACTCGGTACAAAGCCCTGCTCTGATATCCAGCCTAGGAACCCCCTAGAAAGCAGTTTGTACATAATCACACTTGCTAATGGCATTAAAATTGTTCAGAGAATGGAAACAGTGACAGCTACCCCTTGGGCTCCCCACGCCGCTAAAACACTTTACAGACACATTTCCCTGCCCGCTCTGGGCATTCACGCCTCGAGAGGGATGTTGGTGAAAGAGAGCTGCCGCGCTCAGGACCGGCATGAATCATTTTCTAATAGGCAAGTAATTTTTCTGCAGGAGTTCACTACTTTGGGGGTGGTTCTTGTAGTAGACGGTTAAATAACAATACATCTTGGAACATACAGTATGAAAGCCGGTGTACCGAACACTCTCCATCACATTTTGAAATGAAGAAAGTTTTTCCACGGTGCTGGAAGCCAGAGTGATTAACACAGCAAGGAGAAAAAAAAAAAAACAACAGAAAACCAAGAAAGTAAGAGAGAAAAACCTGCCTCAAACCAAATGATAAAGGTGCACTAAATCACTGTTACTTCCATGCCAAAATACCTCGGCTACTTTTCTTAGTCACAGAATTTTTTAAAACACAGCAAAAAATAGCAGTTGCGCTTTAAGAACCGTAATTCTTGTAGAATTGCAGATGATAACGGCAGAAAGGCTCCTGACATCTCCACCACCCTGCCTGCAGCGCTGAGGGTGGTGGTACCCTGCCTTACCCGCCGGACCGACGGCTGGAAGGAGAGATGACTCGGAAAACCCCAAACTAACTTGGGGGCTGGCAGGCCAAGGGTGTCTGTTAACACACACAACGGACACAGCGGGTATCTGGAGTCGTGTGCCAGCGACACACGCAGAGGAAAGGGATCATATTATGTGTTTACCACTTTATTCTACAGGAATTGGACATTTTTACTGCCTCCTTACGCTCTCTCTTCTTCCCTCTCCCTCTCTGCGTGTAAAGCAGCTTCGGCTTCACTGTGCAAGAGCAAACTGTGATGCAGAGGGACAGCGATGGTCAGCGCGAATGCAGCGGGAAGCTGCAGGCAAGGACACGCACCTCCCGGGCTACCGAACCCTCCGGGGTACCGAACCCACCGGTGGAGCGCAGCAGCGGGGGCTCCGGCCGGACCTCGCCG
>NW_010242427.1:0-279 GCF_000690775.1 Eurypyga helias | reverse complement strand
AAAAAAAAACCAAAATCCTGATGTTCTCAGTCACGGCGATGAACCGAGGGACAGGTCCGCGGCGGTTCGACCGCAGAGCTACTTGTGACGCCGCCCAAGTGTGAAAGGCAGCGAGTTTTTCAGTCAGCTGTTTCCCCTTCGAAGTGGGGCAGCGGGGAGCAGCGGTGCCGCCCCAGCGCCGGGGACCGGCGGGGCGAAGCCGCCTTCTCCCTTTTGTCCGCCCAGAGGCGGCGCCGGCTGCGCTCCCGTTCAGGCGAACGGGGTTAAAAATTAAGCTGG
>NW_010242426.1:581-1132 GCF_000690775.1 Eurypyga helias | reverse complement strand
CCGCCGGACGGTTTGCCGAGCAGACCATGCCCAACAGCAGTGCCATTTCCTCAACACCGCACGTGAACGCGGCAGTCCATTAGCTAGGAAAACCGCCGAGACAGCCAGAGAGAAAATATTGTATTCAAGCCTGAACCGAGAAGCAATCTCTGCAGCAACAAGAGGGAAAAAGAACTGTCTGCAAGGTACAAATAACGCAGCATTTGCATTAATCCTTTATAGCGATAGTTGCCTGCCAGAGGAGAAGGGGGGTGGGGGGGGAAAGTTGAAGCAGGAAATGTGCCAAGTTCAGCACTTTTGGACGCAAACTACCATCGACTGATTCCTGGCATAAAAGTGTGACCCATATACAAAAGCTGCCAAAAAAGCAAAATATAAACAATCCACCACTTATATCTCATCCTGCAAAGCAGAAGTGGTATCAGCATTGAAGAAGAGGGTATAACATCCACTTGGAAACCACAGAGGCACCATCTCAGCCCGGAGGAATTATGAAACAAGAGTCAAAGCAAGTTTAAAAAAAAAAAAAAATCATTTTAAACACCACATAC
>NW_010242426.1:0-277 GCF_000690775.1 Eurypyga helias | reverse complement strand
GGCCTTTTCTTTCGGGGTGCGTTGTTTTTGTTTTGTTTGGTGGTGGTTTGTGTGGGATTTTTTTTTTTTTTCCGGGAGGGGGCGGAGGGAGAAATCTTGTTTGATCAGGCTGGCTGTTGGCTTTCTTTTGTTTTTGTTGCCGGCTTTTTGACACCGAACGGGATGAAAATTCTTGGCCGGAGCGAGGGAAAAGGCGGTAAAGTCACAGCCTGCGGGCAGCCCCCTCCTCCTCCTCTTCCCAGCCTTCCTTCCTCCGCCTTTCGAGCTACCGGGCTGG
>NW_010242425.1:19050-34131 GCF_000690775.1 Eurypyga helias | reverse complement strand
TATGATTCTATGATTCTATGTCCTTGAGGGGAGAGGCAGAGCCACTGTCACTTTTGAGGCAGACCAGGCAGTGCCAGAGGGTGCGACGCAGAAGCCAGGCTGGGCAGGTGAGCCTGGGGAGCATCCAGGAGCGGGGTTTGGTGCAACAATGTGGTGTCAGGCGAGCTCAGACCAAGGAAAACTGCAGCACGGTTAGGCCAAACCACTGTCTTTCCAGCCTTTTTTGCCCTGTTTTTTCGTAAGTGCTTAGAGATCTGTAATTATCCCCCAAAATCAGGCTGGTGGAGGTCTCGCTGTACACCTGTATTGGTTTTGCCTGTGTGATGCTGCGCTTTGTAGTTCATGGACACTAAAGAATCTTGGTCAAAAGAATAAAGTTTAAAAAAGATACAGGTGTTTATATGCAACATTGAATGCATAGGGAAAAAACCATAAGGTGGAATATTCTACAAAATACTGTATTTGAAGTAAGAAAAATGTGCTTCGTTTCACATCCTTCTGACACGCATCTTTCTTTGATGGTAGAAGTTGTTTCGATAAAGGAAACATATATACAAAAACGTTGCAGCAAGCCCCAAGGCTGGCAGGCCTGGGAGAGCAGCAAGGCGCCTCGTGTGCTGTGAGCGAGGTGGCACACAAGGACCTGCCATGTCCATGTGTGTTCATCAAACAGCTGACAGATCCCGAAATAGCTCTGTGCAGGGCTGACCTGAGCTTGCACAGCCCTACAATGGGGAAATGCTGCCATTCTTCAGCACCAAGCATGCTGCTGCTATGAGGCTGATTTTCCTAAGAGGATAAAGTGTCTTGCAGGGTTTATGATTTCTTAGGGTTATGGATTGGGGTAGATTAATGGATTAGGCTTTTACCTCTGAGTTATTCCGCACAAGGTATTAATAAATAATGCACAACCACGATTCCAGCTATTACTTATGTAAATGTCAGGCTTTGTACACAGAGGGTGAGCAATCTACGGAGTTGTAGTGCTAATTTTTTTGTCCTACACTATTTAGTTTGTTTCTCCTCACGCTGGTGACTAACACTATATAATTTGACCGTTTGGAGTTTTAACATATGAGGACATTGGATGTCTCACACACCTCCAAGTGTTAAATAAAAAGCAGTTGTGTTATGGAGAGAGGGTAACTGAATCCTGGAAGCACATACAACATGCTTCTAAATGCTTAATGAGCTAGTGTTTCTCCCTTTCTTGCTTTCTGATTAACATAGGGCTTTAGCTAATTAACCCACAGATTACATTTATTCAATATTCATCTCATCTATAAGTAATCTTTACTTGAGAGGGTTTCTCAGTAATAACAATAACACCTGACGTGTTTGTGGATATGGTGATGAGGGCCTACAACTTGCAAATAGCCGGAGACAACTTTAATGATTTATCTTAGGCAGACAATTAAAAGTTAGAGATCACTTCCCAACACTGACTAGGTTCTGTTGGACTGACTGTTAAAGTAAATTTTTCTTTGAAAACATCAAAATCATGTTTTCCAGGGTGTTTCAGGCATGCTTCATAAAACTGGGTTCAGCTCAGCTGTGATTCAGTCCAGCTTTTGCCCAAAATCTGGGTTTAACTTTGCAAAAAAAGATGGTTGATGACTAAGCCACAGAAACCCAGCATGGGCTGCATGTTAACCTCAGCGTATATGTATGCAGAGTTCACCCTTGTCCTCAGGTCACCTCTGCGATGCTGCAGTGTTTCTCTGTACTTTGGTACAAGTGTCTGGAGTGACCTCTGACAGAGCAGCCTGGAAATGTTCAGAAAACAAGGACTAGTCAGCAGTGTTCACTGTAAACACTTGGGAAGACAGTCTCGTTAAGTGAATATAATCTGAAAAATAAATTCTCAGCTTTTTGCAGTCTCTGAGAATAACCCTCTGGCTCCCGTAGAGAATGGTAGGTCTGGACTGTGGCTGGAGGCAGTAAAATGGTGCCAAATACACGTTCTGTGCTGTTTGTGCATTGCGGGCACTAGTTATTTGTAAGGACAATGCAGTCCCACCAGAAGAAATTGCACGAGACTCGTCTGGTGGTGTTTGGGATGCTCAACTCAGTGCCTTGCCAGCTCGTGCTTTCCCCATGGAAATAACCTTTATCCGAATAATCCCAACCCAAGGTGGGGAGCACAAGGTCCTTGGAGGCAGAGATAACTGCTTTTTCATTTCTTTCTTCTTGTTATTTCCTAGCGTTCTCTCTTTGACTTTCACTCACCTCACGCCTCAAGGCACAGCTGGGAGTTTCCTGGGAAGGAGCGCAACAAGCTCTGTACATGCTGTTAGACTGTGTTTTAGCTGGAGAACAATTACTGCCAGAGGGCTGCTAATTCAGGTGGCCTGTCAGGAAGAATTAAACCAAAACAGGGGAGAGGATGTGCAGTGGCAGGTCCTGGAGGTGTGCCAGCTCGGAGAGATATCTCTGAACGTCAGATCAACTGTAGGACACAGCCCCTCAGCCTTCCACCACTTCTTATCATGTAGAAGCTTGTGACAATTTTTTTTTTTTTTTAAATGGTGCTTCTATTGCCCAGCTGTGTGAGAACAGAGCACGGCTTTAGCAGCAGCCGTGTGAGAAACACTGCATTTATTAAGACCCCAAGTCAAGGGTGTGTCTGTAGTTCACTGTCACCTTCACGGACTCCACATCTCAGACTAAGCATGTGCTTGGAGTCATCCCGGATCCAGACGAGCCTGTCAGTGCTCTCCAAACACAGCCTATAGGTGCTGGGCAGTGGTGCTGGTCAGACGGTGTATGTTCCTCCTGCATCATCCCTCCCCACTGTGGGCCTTGTTGGGGACGGGCTTTAAGAGCAGGAGGCTCTTGTTCATCCCAAAAATGGTGTGTCACGGTCCCGTGGTCCTGGCAATGCGTCAGTAACTAAGTGACACCGGAAAAACCATTTTGATTTCTAACCAGAGACGGGACCCCCTGCCCCTCTCCCATGCTCCTGTTAGTGAATGGAAATTATTTTTTCCAACCCACTACTCCCTTTCTGAAGAGTTAATGAGGTTCAAAAACGAAGGTCGCGGTGAAGTGTCCAAGGACAAGAAGAGAAAACAGGGGAATTATTAAAATAACAGAAACTTCTGGACTGATCTCCTAAAGCATGAAAGCAGTCAGCACGCTCACACAGGAATTCAGCGGAGAGTGATTTTGTCATAAAGGATTTAAATAAAGAAACTTCTGGTTAAGAGAATGTACGAGGAAAACCAAGAAGAGGGTAGTGTTTTTGCACAAACTCTGGAGCAGGAGGTTTCCTGGGGAGTGTTTTTTTGCTGGGCTCCCTTCCTACCTTACAGACCTGCTCTGCTGTATTCTGGAGGAGAAATCCCAGCATGGCGCCTCAGCTTTGCAGGAGGTACCCAACAGGCCAGCAATGAAAGGCACAGGATAAGAAAATCAGGAGGAGAATGTCCTTCACTGGAGCTGAGCCTTTTCTGCTGCCTCTTGTCCAGCCCCTCCAGAAACAGAGGGGATGCTGCTGCTGGTTTTCCCCTTCTTTTCTTTCTTTTGGGTCTGAGAGGATTTATGTGGGAAAAATTTCTTTCACTTTGGTCTAGAATCTCTTTGCCTGAAAAACAAGATTTTTATTTTCTTTTTTTAAACATAGAAAGACAGAGGGAAAACTGCCTGATAATACAATTATGGCAGGAGATCTTGCATGGTTTAACCTCTTCCTAAAATGTGCAAAGCTCCCGGACAAGCCCTGCCTGCATCTGCACAAGCCAGACCCTCTGCTGCTACAAACTTCTAAAGCTTCAGTGACTTCCATGTGACTCTGACAAGTTACACCAGCCATGGGGTTTTGCCAAATAACCCCAGGGGGTTTGCTAGATCATGGGCTCAGTGAGGCACAGACAGGACTTTGCGGGGTGTCCTCATAAAGCACTTGCAGAGCCACAAGTTCCCTGTGAGGGTCCCTGTCTGTGTCTGTAGAGAAGAGGTGAGAGGGTGATTTCAAGTCAGAACCAGGATCTCTATTTAAAATTATCTCAAGGCCTCTATACACTGTTGATTTGTATGGGGAAAATACCCAAACCAACACGCTCTTGTGCCGTTGTTAGAAATGTAAAGCCATATCAATGAAATGCATGGAATTATTTTTTTCCTTAGGTTTTCTAGGTAAGTTTTAAAAAGTAATAAAATGCAGCATAAACCCAGTATCATGGTAGTGCACAAAACTCACATAGCATGAGAGTGAGCTAAGACAGAACAGAAGCACTTTGTCTGGGGAAGAGAAACACAATGATTTGGTATCTTAAGGGATTCTTTTAGTACATTTATATCATACCACAGTAGCCTGCTTTGTCCTTTGCCTCAAGGTCAGTTACTCCTTGAGTGAAGAAGATGCTCACAGGAATCGTACCCCTCTTCTGCTCCTCCGAAATCAGCACTGCTCATGTGTAATACGCTCCTGGTGTACTCCTAGGTAGCTGCCATCTGGCCCGGGTCAGGAGTGATGTACAATCAAAATGTCTTTTAGCCCATGGACGGTTCCTCCGCAGGCAGGGAGCGACACGGTGAGGTGGTAGGGGAAGGGAGAGAGTTTTGGGGTGATGGCATCCCTCATGTGCAAGATGGGTTTGAGAAACAGGAGGGGAAGAGGAGGGCTACCAGGTCTTCATGGCAGGGGGTGGAAGGGGTGGGTGATGCTCCAATGCAGCTGAAGGGAGGAGCCCAGCTGCAGTGCAGTGGGATCTCCCTCTTTGGCAGCCACTTTGCCTAGCAAACTGTTCTGTTCCAGCAGATTTACCATCCCTTCTGACAGAGGCGGCACACTTGGTAAAGGGATTCGGTTTTTCCCTGTGTGAAACCGGTATTTATTATTTTCCTTCCCACTCTGTCTGCCTGCTCTCTTACTGAGTCAGCAGAGGTTTCATGAGCATCTGATTCAGAAAGAAACCCAGTTTGGCAGGCCAGGCGAGGTACTGAGTTAAAACACTGCATTTAACAAAAGTCCTTTATAAGTTTGACATAGCCCCACGGGTGCTTCTGGAGAACAGTCGCCACGTGGCACTTCACACCCTGCTGATTACGGTGGTGCCATACCCGATGTATTAAGAGATGTTCACCATGCTCACCCCTGGGCTCCATGGATCTCAAGGGCTGGAGCTATAACCCGGGCTGAGTGATAAGTGGCTCTTTAAGGCGGCTGCCAAACTGAAAAACTGAATGGAAAAAAGGCCACTTTGGTTAAACACAATCCTTAAACCCAAGGATTTTCTTACTGAAACTTAAAAAAAAACCCCACCCAAACAGAACACCAAAACCTCAAACCAAAGTTTGTGGGGTTTTTTTGTTTGTTTGTTTCCCCACATGAAATGTCACTCCATTAAAATGATGTCCTGTTGAGAAGCAAAGGGCCAAACTGGCAGAAGTGGGGATGAAGGGGAGGGCACATCCCTCCGGCCAGGTGATGCTCTGCGCTCCACACAGCTTTCTCAGCCAACTGCCACCTTCTTTTACAAGAGCCAAGTACGATTTTGCTGTCTGCCTGAAGCCTTTCAAGGCTCTAATTCTCATATGCACCTCTGCACAGCACTCTGCACAGGGGCCTGTGTCAGCAGCTTCTCTTCCAACTGTGTGACTTTCCGTAGGACATGGGAGTGCTTTTGGGAAAACTGAAGAAAGTTCTGATTGAGGATGGCAATGGAAATGTTTTCCAAAGGTATCATGGGAGAGGACTAATCAGACCAGATTTGTGGTTTCTGTGATTGCATCTGGATTCAAACCTTTCAGGTTTTCAGCCTCTAGAAAACATCAGGGTGCAGCCCCTTGGCCCCAAAGCCCTCTCTTCCTCTGCTTCTCTGGGCGCTAAGATGGTAATTACTGGATGGGAGAGAGATGCCCAGGGGAGATGGATGCTAAATGTTTCCTCGCATGCTAACTAGCCAAGGGCCAAAAGATTTCTCACATCAGCCTAATCGGTACTGAAACCTGAAATTTTTATCTTCTGCTCTCTTAGGTAGAGTGGGAGCTATGGTCTCAAAAACAGAACAGATGTGAAGAAAGCAGAAGGGTTTTGTGGGCTTAAACACTGATCACATCCTAAATTACATGCATACGGACATGCCAGACCTTTTGTAATATTTGTGTCATATTGTGTAAGTCCTTAACAGAAGACTTTCTCTATTCTGTCTCTTCTTTTAAGGACTATTAGTGAACATCTTACTGTTGAATGACGTTTTCTTTCTTTTTTAAATTTATGTTTCCTGTGTTTAACAGAATAGAGTTGGGGTTGGAATTCCAACCTGGTAACAAAAGCAGGTTGGAAAAATCTCTTAGGATTATTAGCCTGAGGACATTTGCAATCATTTATCACAAACCTCTTTAGGAAAAACTCCTAACTACTGGGAGAGGGGCTGGAAGGTAATAAACTCATTATTTCCCACCAGGGTGAGATGAGGAGGCATTCATCACAACTGAGCTCAGCAGGTCAGGCACCCTGTGCAGGAGGGCTGAGACTGCAATCTGAGGTCAGTTATTCAACATAATAATAGAAAAATATTTAGATATGGAGCTGAAGTTATGCAAGTGTGTAGGGATTTATTTTCAAGCAGCTAAGTAATTCAACTGACTTCAGCCATGCCATGTAAATGCTGTTAGGCATAATTTCAGAAACTTGGTGAGTCTGCGTCTCTTATGGCACCCAAGGCAAGAAATGATAGCCTGTTGGTTTCTGGTGTAATTCTGCTGATGCAGGAAAGATCTGGAGCCCTTGTTGGTCTGAGGAAAAAAATTCTGGGCTGTCTCTCTAAATTGTTCTAATCGGTTGTCATGATGTTTCTTTCCTTCAATGTACTACTAATGCACTTTATTATCAAATCTCAAGGCAACAGACCAGCATGTCTTGAGAAAATCTTGTTTGATTCTCATTCATAGCAAAACACTCCCCAAGTTCAGTGGAAACTTAGGTAATTTTGTCTCATGAACAAATTAAATGCCTAGTAAGTGGCAAAGGGAGAAAATCCCCAACAAGTTATGTGCTTCTGAAGTGTTAGTTATTTCCATGCTTATTATAAAAAGACTGTGCATTATTAAATAGTGAATAAGAAAAATGTAATGATAGATGGAGGCCTATCCCTTACCAGTCCAGAGTGTGTTGCTGTTATAATTGCTTTATGAAAATTTATTGCTTTTATCTGGTCTTTACTTAAAGTCACTGAGTATCTTCTGGTACATTTATTCCCTGTAGATGATTTGTGAGAAAGCTTCCTTTGTTTAGAGATGTAAGAAGAGGTCATTTGTTACTATTATTAATATGTGTGTGTACATATATACACCTATATATATATGTGACCATATTTGTGGGTGTGTATACACATATGTATATATGTCTTCTTTTGCTCAAAGTGTCACAGGGTCAGTAAGTTCTGGTAGGGCAGCATACTCTGAAATTCCACGTCCCGCATTAACTGTATAATGTAAAATATATCTGCATATACATCTTCTGCTGTTTGGCCAGGACAATAGCATGTTCATATTCTTTTGAGCTTACAGATATTTATGCTGACTTCATCTTCTGGAGGATTCAGTTTATGAGTTGGGTAAATCCAGTGTTAAAACTTAAACTGAGCTGGTAAGGATGAGGTTTTCAGTATCAAAGTGAAACTTCAAAATAAAAATTGAACACAAGTGTGTCCAAGCAACCTTTTCTATTATCTTGGGCTGAGTTACCACCTGGGACAAGTCACGGTCTTCCAGCAGCTGAAGCAGGCTGGGGTTAGGCTGGCAAATCTGTTTCTGGCACATACATAAGAAACAATGTGATGCTGGGGCAGGTGAGCCTTAATGGTTTTGCTGAGCCCTTGAGGTTAAACTTGATTCGTGATAGTCTAACACAGTGAAATTTAGCCTGGTGTTTTAAATTTTATCAAGTACATAGGCGCTGGCTTGGTTCTTTGGATGCTTCTTTGAATGGGGACTTTTATTACAGGAACTTCATTTGTTAAATCACTGTTGAGTGGGTTTGAGATCAGGTGAAGTACATTGCCATGAAGAGCCAAATGCAAAAGATGGAAAGATAGGTTATTTAAGGAAGAGAAAATACTGTTGATTAAAATATTAACCATGTGGAATGCGGAACAGTTTTTGGGGTTTTGTTGTTGCTTTTCCCTCTAACTGCTTTGGCCTGTTCCTGGGGCAATTTGTTAGCAAGTGCAGATTTACAGTGCCGCTATACAGACATGCTTTTGGCTTAATAACGTGCCTTCTGCTTTGTAGTTGCTTGCTATGACTGTGGGACTCTGGTCAAAACCAATAGGCACTTGCTTTAGCCATTGAAGAGAGAGAAAGAGCAATCTGTTTGTATTTGTTAAGACCAAGAGACAAGAGTCCTAAACAACCTAGTCTGAACTTGGCTTGAACCCCATTTTGAGCAGGAGGTTGGATTAGAGACATCCTGAGGTGTCCCTTCAGCCTAAACGATCTTATGAGTACTGAAAAGTATCACATACTTGTGAGCTCATGGGAACTGTTCTGAGGGCATGAAGGAGGGGATGTTTCGGCTGTTTACTCTGCACTATATAGTCTAAGCTTGGGCTGGAGTTCTGAATCTCTCTTTTTTTTCTTTGCAAAAAGGATGTTAAGTGTTCTCTCTCTGTGACAGAGAGAAATGCTGATTGCACCTGCTGTGTCCAACCTGAACCCTATCCCTGTCTCCCCTGAGCACCGGAGTGTTTGTTTTCTTTGGCTTTACAGAATTTTAAAGAGCTTTCTCTCAACTTCATGCCTTTATGCATTTGAAAGGCCTTCCTTTGGACCTGCTAAACTCCGAGTCCCTCTGCAGTTTGCCTAAAACTTAAGCTTTTATCTTATTAAGTTGTGCTAAAATAGTTTCCAGGGTATAGCACTTTAAGTTACCAGAATACTGATGCTCATCTATTGTATTGTATTTCTATAGAGAAATATAAGCAAATTGTTCCCTGGGAGAAAATTAGCTTTATTCTTATTTTGCTACAGGGAAACTGAGTCTGAAGGGTGTTAAACTATGAGCTAAAGAAAGTCAGTGAAGGTCTTCAGCTTGGTCTTCTCATTCCCAGATTTGTGCTTTACCCACATTTAATTGCAGTTTTTTACCTCCCACCTTCGGTTTCATGAACCTGTCTTTCTGTAAAGATCTGCACGCTGTGACATGCTTCAGATCATCAGCAACACGTTGGTTTTGCATAGCGTTTCACCAGTTTCACTCGCTGTTCCTTTCGGTGCCACAGGTTGCATGCGAATGGGTTCCTCCTGCTAGAGGAAGGTCTAAGCAGGACCGAATGCTCGGTTTTTATTAAATTGCAATCCCTTAAGCCAGAAATTCCGACTACTGTTACTAAGACATTTCCCTGATAAATAGGCCAGGGGAAGAATGCATACTGGGTAGAGCGAAAATTTCTTTTGGAAACAGCAACGTGGTTTACAGATTTTGTATAAGAATAAAAAGAAAAAGTAAGTTGACATTGTGAGCTTGTTTATAAATGTGTTGCAATGCAAACAAACACACTTGAAATTTTCACTCTGAAGATTTTTTTCCATTTCTAAGGTAGTCAGTATTTCAGTGGCTGGGACTCTTGTCTGGGCGTTTGGGAAATCCTGCTCTGAATCATGTAGATGTGGAGCTTACAGACACGTCTACCCCTCATAGGCAAATTCCTTAACCTCTTGCCAGATAGTTTCAGTCCCTCAGCCTTGTGTCGCGGCTGCTCTGCTTCTGCTAAGTGAATGTGAATTGAATTAAGCACTAACCCTTATGGCTGGGATGGAGGAAGTTGCCCAAAATAGACAGACATGAGCCCAGGTGACTGGAGTGTGTCATCTGCTTCCACAGCCAGCAAGAGCTGAAAAACTTGTATAATATCAGTTTTATTGCAATTTCTGGTGCCTCTGTAAGGAAATGAGTGGGTTTTTTGTTGGCATAATTTCCTGTCTGTGTCTCAGAGGTTGGGCTGAGGGATGAGGAGAAGGGACTTGGATGCCGGCAAAATCAAGGACCCGCTGAGAGTTGAGCATAGGGATTTAATGACTTAGCTATGTGGTATTAATCACTTACTCCCCTGGTGCTTTCAAGTGTCCTTGAAGTGGATTTGCTTATAGAATATCTACACCTAACGTTTCAACAGACAGGAAGGTGATGTGGGATGTTTTTATTTTGTCCTTTTTTTATACATACATGCTGATTTATACACTAGTAGTTAGGAAAGCACCTCTGAAATTGATGGAGCCATGCTGATTTACGCTGTCTAAAGATTTGGTCTACCATTTTGCCAAGCCTGTACAAAACAGTGCTTCGTGCTCATGCTTCTCTGTGCTCCCAGGAGATCACAGGTGACATTCTCACCATCTGTTGGGCGCCGGTTCGCCTTACAAGGGAAGCTGGAGCTGCAGGCATAAGTGAATGAAAACAACTACATTTTTATAGTATGGCTTTTAAGGACAAGGAATGCAGTTGGGGTATGTGAAACTGTGTGAAATCACTGAGGAATATAATATCAAGTCTGGGAGAATCTTCAGAGCAGTGAGGCCAGATGAGGCACCAGGTAACCTGGAATGTTGGTTGTGAAACAGAGGACTGTCACTTTTAGACTGTTGGACCTAATTTTGCTTGGTCTAGGAAGCTACATGGATAAGGGAAATTAATTTTCCTGAGAGATTTCAAGATATGAAAAATTTGGTTTGGCCTATGTTAGACTTTAAATGCAAACGTTACGAAATCTTCCAGTGATGGGAAATCTGTTAGGGCAACCATTGCAGACTGACCAGAACATTTCACGTTTGGTTTGGTTTTTTTTACTCTGTTTTCCTCAAAATGAAACTTTGGACAACAGAACTACCAGAATAGTCTGAATGCAGGTGTACTAATATTTTTCTGCAAATAGAATTCTAACTTGAAAACTGCTAGAAAGGGATATCTGAAAAGTATGTTTTGCTTCTTATAGCAAAACCTTTATCAAATATAATATCAAATATAATTCTAGGGCTGATTGAACTGTGTTGATTGGCATCTGTTGGCAGTGTCAGCATTTTAGAAGGTCATGGGCTCATACATCAGTACGGAAAGAGCCCTTGCGAAGGGAATGACTCCTGATACAAATGGAGTCGTCCAGGCTGTCATTCAAAAAGTATCGCTGAGCGAGGGCTCAGGAAGCTGCTCCTTGCTTACTTTCAGCAAGTAGCCATTTCTGCCTTTCTGAGAGCTGTTGCCATACGATGGCTCTAAACTGCCTGAGGACAGAGTCCAAAACTGTTGCTTTCATCCCTTGTTGATGCTCTTGGATACCATAGCAAGCACCCAAGAGGTGGCAGCTTTCTTGACCATCTCTTCATGGCAGCGGAGTTTGAGAGCACTTTGAATGCACTTAAGAATAGGGTCAGCCAGGTTCACCTTACCTGTGCTCGACACGTATGCGCGTGCATCATCTCTTGGGGTACACTGGGATGCAGAAGCCCTTCACCCCTCGGCTGTGAGGGACCTGGCCCTAAGGACATGGCTGGACCTGGCGTGCACCACCCGCGTGTGAGTGCAGGATTCGCACATCGTTGGGCATGGTCCAACGTTCAACTGCAAACCCACTGACGTGGATCCAGAGATCCTGGTGGTCCGTGAGGAAGAGGACACACCTGAAGCTGGGTCCCTCCAGCTGCAACCGGCAGCACCTCTCTGCTTGTTCACAGAGATGGACGAGTGGCATTTAAATGAGGCAGAGCAGCTTTGCTAAAAGCCGCTTTTGGAATTGTAGTGAGAGGAAATTATTTATCAGCAGATGAATTTGGCAAATAGCTTTAGACAGAAAGAAAACATGCAGGGAGAAGGCTACAGTTAGAAAAAACACCCAAAAAACCCCCAAACCCCCTCCCAACAACCACAAAAAACCCCACAACAGGCATTTTATTAAATTATTCTAACACTTCTTTTAAAATTAGAATTTTCTGCCTCTTTTTTTTCCCCTGGACAAAATAAAACCAAAAAATTCTGTTTCAGTTCAATGTAAACTGTTTCTGTTTGTCTTAAAAATTTTTTCAGTTCAGTGTAAGTCTTTTTTTCACTCCCCTAAAATTTTAGAAAATACTGAAGGGAAATGCCTCCAGATTTTAGTATTAAATCTCCTTACGGTTTTAAAGGAATGTAATGATCGTTACACAAAGATAGTCACTTATCACACATCAAAAACTAATGCTGTGTGCTTATTTGAGCCAAATTATTCTGCTATAATTAACGTGATATAGAATATGATGTATGGATCTGAGAAATATTTATCACAGGTCCTTAAATATTTGACATTGATGGCACTGTACCATTCCAGCGGGCTTTCATTTTTGACTGGTACCTCCCCCAGATGCTGCAAATCAGTGCTGTCTCAAGAATTTATATGGCTTCTTGACATTACATGGGCTTCAATACATTGTGAAGTAAAAGGATTCTTGCTGCTTCTCAGTGAATATAGTGTTGAGCTGTATTACTGCACTCACTGATAACAACAAATTGGTAATTTGCCGGGAATGAAATGTCACCACTATAAAAAGAAGATAAATTATAAAAATTAGATTGCTCTGAAGAAATTCAGAGATTAAAGTGCCTATTTAAATATATATATGCAGACCTAATGGATGCAAGGCTATAAACGCAGAGGAGAGGGAACGATTACAGCAGTAGATATGTGTAGTTATCAATCCATAAAAATCAAACAGCCAAGGCATTTTTAAAGGAAAATCAGAATATTATTAACAGGAGAGTAAGTTTTGAGATGAGATAAATGGAAGATAAGCTGTGATATTTGCCAGCTAAAAGGAGGATGTTTATGTTCAAAACTTCAGGGCCCTCCGAAGTTGCTTGGTGGGATTCACACCTTTTAAAATCCTCTTTGTCTGTCAGAGGGGCTGTCCCAGGCCCCTAGAGATAAAGTCCATCCTCTTCTTCACATTGCAAACTTCACTGCTGGGTTTATCACCAGCAGCAGCTGCCAGAATGGAGTCCTTCTGCCCCTTGAGTTTCTCACTAGCCTGACTCAGCTGGATCCATTTTTATTACCACTTCTTGCAGTTGTGAGGAAATGTGAAAATAATATTGTGATTTGTACGTACAAGGACCTAAATGATGCCTAAAGATTCAAAGAGTATAAGTGAGTTTGCTCGCTGAAGAGCAGAAAACCATCGTCATTCCTATTCAGTGCTGGAAACCTGGTTGTAACCGTATCCACAGATATCTGTGCTACTTCGCCTTGTTAGTTGTGTGTTTTCCTGTGCTTTAGAAATGCTGGTCAGAGCTGGGTCAGAGTTAATGCTGGTTTGAATGCAGAATAGCATCTGTGTTTTTAAGAGATATCATTAATAAATCACTCTAATATATTCAAGCCCCTAGTTCAGCTATGCCCTTTCATCAATATTGGGGAAAAATATGGTGAAGCTTCCCAGCCTGAATTTAAATATGACAGTGTGCTGGTTTTGGCTGAGATAAAGTTAATTTTCTTCATAGCAGCTAGTATGGGGCTGTGCTTTGGATTTGTGCTGAAAACAGTGTTGCTAACACAGGGATGTTTTCTTTACGGCTGAGCAGTGCTTACGCAGAGTCAAGGTCTTTTCTGGCCCTCACCCCACCAGCAAGTAGATCGGGGGTGCACAAGAAGCTGAGAGGGGACACAGCCGGGACAGCTGACCCCGACAGATCAAAGGGATATTACATACCTTCTGATGTCATGCTCAGCATATAAATCTGAGGGAAGAAGAAGGAAGCAGGGGATGTTCAGAGTGATGGAGTTTGTCTTCCCAAGTAACCGTTACGTGTGATGGAGCCCTGCTTTCCTGGGAATGGCTGAAGTCCTGCCTGCTGATGTAGTGAATGGATTCTTGTTTTGCTTCGCTTTTGTGTGTGGCTTTTGCTTCACCTATTAAACTGTCTTCATCTTAACCCACGAGTTTTTTCACTTTTAGCCTTCTGATTCTCTCCCCTGTCCCACTGCGGGGGAGATGAGCAAGCAGCTGTGTGGATTGTTGGTTGGGGTTAAACCATGACAGGGGGTAACACGAAAAGAATCAGTTTTGTGTACAGTCTGGAAAGCTGAGGGTATTAGTTCTCTCACTAGGCACTGTAATACCACTGCAATCTTGCTCACTTAGAAACATCAATAAATTCCCTCTCCAGCAACACATGAAGCAGAGAAGTCACTTTATTCCCCAGAAGGAAGGAAAGCTGAAGATGGGCTTGCTGTCTTAATGGCACTTGGGTGCAGGGTGAGGTGCGGGCTGTCTTGGTCCCATCAGTGAGGATGTGGGTTTCTGCAAGCTGGCTGGGCAGGATGCACTCCGGGTCATCGCTGTCACCTCTGATGTGCCCTGTGTCTGACTTCTGTCTTTTTTTGAGACAGTTAGCAGAAATGCACAGCCTTTTCTCTCTGACTGCATTTTTTCTGGCTGATGTATTGAATTTTAAACAAGCTATCTGGCTCTTCCTCCAATACTCCTTGGAGGGAGTATTTGCTGCTTGACTATTGACGCTGTATTCTTAAAATGGAATAGAAATAATTACAGTATCCTATATTTCAAAATACATGCTGTCTAACATACCCTGTGAGGCTCTTCCTTATCCTCAGTAGAGAAAACCTGAACCTCTGATCGTAGTTGAGTGCATTTAATGCAGGCATCTCTTTCCTGGGAAAAGTTTCCATGTGGCACATGCAGGTTAGAGAGAGAAAAAAGGAAATTATTGGAAAGATTCCTGCTACATCCTGGTTTCTTTCCCTCACCAAATGTTTGAAAACAATTTATGGCGTGAAAAGATGCACAAATTATTTTTCGTTGTCCGTGGGTTCTTCCCTATTAGGCCGTAGAAAGGTAGCCTATTGTATATATGTACCCATGTTCATATCTGTGCATGGTGCTTTAAAAAAAGGCAAAATGGCATGGTGAGTTCAGTGCACAGACTTTTTACACTTCTAACACTACTAGTATTATCAATACTTCTCTAATGTTATAGTACTGAGAAACCAAACCTCTTGGAAGTGTGAAATGCTGTTGCAGAACAAAAAGTCTCAGCCCCAGAGAGATTCAGGTCCTCTTCTAGTGTGTCCTGCTTGCTTGAAAAACACA
>NW_010242425.1:0-19036 GCF_000690775.1 Eurypyga helias | reverse complement strand
TTCCTGCTCTCAGGAAGGAGGGCTGCTGGCAGAGGGGAGGACAGGGTCAGCCTGGGCAGCTGCTTTTGATGCAAAAGGCAGGATGGGGCTGTTATACTTGATGCACTGGCATAGGAGGAGGTGGTTTGGTACCTGCAGGGAAGGTGGCAATAATCTCACAGTAGCCAAAGCATGTGAAAATTGGCATTGTGGTTAATGGTCAGGCATGCTGATCTAAGCTAGAGAAACTGGTCAGAATGAGAGGCAAGATTTCCTGAAAAACAAAACTAACCTAAGTCAAGGCTTCTTTCAGCCACCAGCTGATTTCCTGTACCATGCATCTTAGTCCATTATTACATCTTAGAAAGAATATATTTCTTTACAATCCCACTTCAGCCTTCTTCTCCCAGCTATACAGACAATATAGTCTGACCTAAACTGGTTTGTGAATCCTGGACTAAGGGGTGTATTTCCATTACTACCATCAGCTGAAGCTGAATTGCCATAGGGCAGGATCTGCCCCATATGTGCAGTGGCGTAGGAGATTACAGGCTGCTCTTCTGCAATATGCAGATTTCCCACAAGCACTAACTGTATCCTGGCCTTTGTCCGGATGCTGAGCTCAGGGCTAAGCTATGGACGGCTCCTGACTAAACATCCAAGGTCATGCACAGCAAAAGCAAGAGGTGCAGATTTTGAAGTGCACCGTTGATCATGTGCAGGGACAAAAATCATTGAAGAAAAAACTGAGGGAATTAAGTGTTAGCTCCCATGTCAGAGAGCGATGGTCTGCGGGGTGCTCAACCAGCTCAAGGGTCTGTGCGCGTGATGCTGCCAGCACTGGAATGGGGGCTCTTCCCAGAGGGAACAAGGCAGCATGGAAGTCACTCCGTCAGCATTTTTTTCCTCTCAGACTCGGGTGGCTCCTCTGGTTCTGTCTATATTCAGGCAGATGAGATCCACAATTATTCTCTTGGTTATTGCATAAATACTGATGGAGTGTCAATGTCCCTGTGTATGGACTGGTATCAGCTGTGCCTGCAACTGGCCAGCTGAGTGGAAAATAAACATCTGCATCAGGTGGAAATGGCTGGAAACTGAAAATTAAAAAAAAAAAAAAGGAGGGGGGCTATGAAAGCCAAGAAACCCATTTTGAGAAGCACTGGTGTGTTTGATACTACACAGCAGTGTGTACTGGCCACATCAGCACTGTGTGTACAGTGATAGCCCAGCTTTCGTGGGGTTTTTCATAGGCCCATAAAGTATATGGGCTCCTTGTTAGCTAACAAAACATGCTGTGTAGCTTAATTAGCTTCCTGGGGAGGGAAAATCCTCATGGATTTAAATTACGAGAAGCCTCATAGATTTAAACAAATTCTGCAGATGCAAAGCACGTTTTTGGCTGGTCTCCCAACTTCCAGTTAAACAGGATTGGTTTTGTCTTTCTTAGCAGCACTCTGTGCTGACTCCTTGTCTTTTACCATGTGAAGGAAACGATGCTCTTACCTGCAGTGGGGTTTCTTGTTGTTTGTGTGTTTGTTCTTTCTTTTTTTTTTATCAGCATTCTTGACTGCAGTTAGCAGAAGCTTTCACCTTCTGCCCCACCGCTTTCAATTCTGTGTCCCAGGAGGAGGCTGCTACGCTGCTGACTCTGGCACGTCCCCCCCAAAGCTGCCTGCTGATCCTCCTCCATGGGAACCCTTCCCTGAGAATCCCCCTCAATTCTTAAACATCTGGCATCAGATTATTGTTAACTGCTTTTTCAGCAGTTAAATCCAAAGTTGTCTGCCCCAGGAGACTCAGAATAAGCAGAGAGAGCATCTGTTAATTTGTCTGGGGCCATATTGCTGCACCTTTATGGCAATCTGTTTCTTAATTATGAAATGCAATATCGAATATCCCCGCACGCAGTGTAGGGACCATGGAGTGCAGAGGTGTGTGTCCATCACCACTGTCGTCTTCCTTTTGTGGTTCGTGTCAGAAACCATTCTTCAGTTTTGGGTTTTTGAGTGTTGCTTCTTGTAATCTGACCTCTGCTTCCAAAGAGTCAGAAGACATGTTTTTCTCTGATCAGTGGTGAAATGGTTGTATCTTGGGGCATTCACTGGTACAGACACCTGACTTCAGTCTCACATTGTTACTCTTTGAAATAGTTAATATCTAAGCATCTGGAATCATACTCCAGAAAGAAGACTTCTTTATGGACCATTGAAAAACCTGAGTATTTTCATAGAAGCCTGCATAAATGTAGCATAGGATAAATTTTAGAAATAGTCTCTGCGGGAATGGCAGAAATCCTGATTCTGTGCAGTTCCCAGATCATTAAAGGACAACAGGTTTTCACAACTGGGATGCTGTAATGTGATATATGTGGATGGGGAGGTGGTGAACAAGCAAAAATCCTACTGGAGCCCTTCACAGGGGGCTTCCCACTGCAGCCAGAGGCTGAGGACCCCCCACACCTGAAGAACTTCTCCTGGCAGAGGTCCTAATCCTGACTCTCAGAGAGGCAGGGATCAGTCTAGTTAAATGCTCTACAGATCACGATCCTTGAATCTGACTTTTCCTGTCACATAGGTCATGTAATTTAATTTTGCTTATTAATTAATGCTTAATTTTTTTTGGACTGAATGTAAGTATCTCTCTTCTGAAGACCTGAGGACTTCGCATAGTTAAGGTCTAGCACGTTGTGAGTTACATAGTTTTTTTCTACATTGATCGATGGAACATTCTCCTTCCTTTTAGCCTGAATTTGGCTAGATTAATCTTTCTGTCACTGAATATATTTTTTTTAAAAACTTTTATCTGACAGATTGGGTTCACCTGTAAACATATGTGTGTTTTAATTTGTCAGCCTAGAAGGGTTCTTACCAAGTCAGGTCTAGATAAAGTTTGGGTACAGTTAGTAGATTGAACTGCATCCGTCTAGAGCTGTAAGGTAGATTTTCTAGATCAGAAATTATTATTTTTCTGAAGTTTTGCCAATTAATAAAGATTCTTGGAGATGTGGGTGGAAGTTGTAAACATCCTGTTTCACAGTACCCTTCACTGGTGTGTATTAGAAATGTTTGCAGCTTATTTTGTTCTGTGATGTTCCTTCTCACCTGTTCCAGACCTACCTTTGCTGCCTTTATTATTCCATTAATTCCCACCTTCTGCACGGCTCTGCTGGCCTCTCCAAGTCAGATGCTCTGTGATGGCAAGGACTGTGACTCTCTTCCCCCATAGAAAGCACGGTGGTGGGGGAGGAGGAGGGGTACCATGGCACTGGCAGCCCAAGCTAGGTACCTCTGAGGCAGTGAAATAGCCTCCCTTCCATGGGGAAGGTACAGCATGAGCACACCGCATGGTTACGTGGCTCCCTGGTCTTTACAAGCACCTGTGCATGTAGCCCTGGGTTTGCTTTTTGACATCATCACTGTGGTGTGCTAATGACCACCTGGTTTAAGTGGGTACCGCTAAGTGACCAAACCACCCGCCATAAGAACTAACATCCCCACAGGACAGTGATGCTTTGGGCCAAATTCTGCTACTAAACACTGTATTAAACCCAGGGCAGCTTTGGAAGAGATCAAAACTCTAAAATTTTAACCCCCTGGCATCCTTACATCCTCTCCCATCCTTCTTCCTCATTCTCTGACTTAATAAAGGAGATAATCATGTTCTTTTTGAGCCTGTGCTATGGATAAGGTGGTCAAGTTTTCTCTCCCTGTGACACATGAAGGAGCACCCTGGTCTTGCAGGAGGAAAGAGACAAATGCTGCTTTCACACCCCTCTGCTGTCACATGCTCAGTGCCACCTCACCAAGGCAAACTCAGTCCTTTAATATAAGACTAAGTGGTAAATTGATGTGGAAGACCATGAAGCAAGCTTGCAAATTAGTCTACTTTAAAGGCTGTGCTTTACATATCTGAAGATAATTGGACCACCATGACTAATTCATAGAATGCTAAAATGTTGGCAGAAAAAAAAAAACAAAACCCATCCATCCTCACCTTCTATCCTTAGATTAAGTAACAGGAAAAAAAAAAAACATCCATCCTCACCTTCTATCCTTAACAGAAAGTCTACTTTTTCCCCACCCCCCTCCTTTTTATCCTAATGGATGTGGTCATGAAACACAAATTTCTTTTTTTAACATAAAAGGGTCTTTCTCAATGCTGCACTACATAGGCACAAATAAGACAATGGACATCAAGAAGAGGCTTAGTGCTGCTTATGTGGCCTTGTAAGAGATGCCAAGGGCATTGTTTCTATTGCATCCCAGCCTTGTTCAGCAATGAATTAAAAAAAAAAAAAAAAAGATCATGCCACAGCTTTTTCTGCTGTGAACAGTGCAGCAGTCATATCTGCAGGGAGAAGGCTTCTGTTATTCATACATTGGCTGCATCAAATTGATGACAACACTCTCGAAAATGGCTATCTATCTTGCACAGCTCTGTTTCCATGACAGTAGCCAACGGATGACTGCACTGCGATGGGGACAGTAAGGTAGCCTTTCCATGTGGAGCACCTTGATGCCCACAGTTATTCCCAGAAAATATCTTTCAGGTTCCTAATTATGAGTCCTTCTGTGCAGATCCAGAAATGAATACTGAAAACATCTGAGTATTTCTATGAAAGCATCCTGCCGTAAGAAAGAACGAGAAAATAATTTTCTCATCCCTCTTTAATGCCTCTCTATAGGCTGATCCTTAGGCTGATACAGAGTCTTCAATACCATGAAAATTGGTGGAAAATTGGAAAGAGGAAGGGAAGCAAAATAGCAGGATCATGAAGTTTTTATGCCTTGGGGATAAATAAGCCAGTTTGCTATTAATCATCACTATCAGATAAGCGGTACATGATATATGATATCAGTGACTTTCTTTCCTGTCTTATTTTTAATTGTTCTATCTTGTCCTAGGAGGACTGTGTGTTCAGCTAAATCAGCTGACTGAAATGCAAGTTAACAGTGGCAAACCAGTTTTGTCTTTGTTTGCCGAATGAATGGGCTGAGTGATATGCTACAAGTCCCACCCTCTGTCACCCCTTGGCTTGCTTCACGCTTGCTAATGCTCTTGTACCAGTTGTGTCTGTGAAACAGATGTTCCCTTGTTTTGAATGGGTATTTACAGACCTGGGCACTCGCATGGGAAAGAAAAAAAGCCAGAGAACTCCTGTAGGTTAAGGGTGTTTTTGCAAGTCAAGTTTGCCTTTCCTCTTCTCCTTCCCCCCACACCCCCCCTCCCCAGGCCTTTTTTTCTTGTTTTAAAAAGCACTGAAAAACAACCCTATGCAAGAAGAAAAATAAGCTGAAGAAAAGATTTCTTCAGAAGCCAGATTCACCCAAGCAAATTCTGGAGGCAGATGTATCCAAATACTGGTTTACCAGCCTAAAAGCCAAGAATGTGCAGAAAGATACGAGCTGAAGAAAAATCTTATTTCAGAGCATCTATGTTCAGTTTTGAGTTGAGTCTTGAGTACTCAGAAAACATGATAACCGTTGAAAACTGAGACCTCCAACTTTCACCTAATCTGTGATGTCTTTGCTGATGCATGTTAAGCAGGTAGGGTGAAGCTTTGATTTGCTTCTCTTCCCATTTTTCTATATATGTTGTTTTCTGCCTCACCTCTCTGTATGTACAAACAGGCTTGCCATCCACCCAGCTCCTGAACAAAATGCATTTCCACAATAACTGATTCAAACCTGTGTAGCACCCTCTGGACGAGCTGTCAGGATTGGCTTTGTTTCGGGGCACAGCGTTCCCTAAACCCTTACTGCTCCGGGTCAAGCTTCACCAGCTCCCCACCACCGACCTCTCCTCTCCTCGCGGTGTGCGACAGCACGAGCTCAGGCTGACAGAGAGTCCTTACGGTGTGCACTGTCACTTTTGGGCCCAGTGAAGCAGTCTGCCCCTGTCATAGCTCCCTCCCTCTGCGTGCGCACCAGCTTTGCCTTACTTCTGCTTACCCCCTAGTCCTGTGCCTGGCTGTCCTCCCCTTGCCTCCCAGCCCTGAAACCAGATTTGACTCCTCACACCTTCCTTTGCCATCTCTCTCATCTCTCAGAGACTTCTATTTTGTAATTTTTAAAATCTATTAATGTCTCTTCAATCTTTGTTGCATCTCTCCAGGCTCTGTGCTGTAACGTTTCTCATGTCCTCACATCTTTTCACTTGCAGCTATTTCAATTGATCTGTTTGCTCCTGCTGTTGCTTTCAGTATTTTTTTCTTCCCCTCAGCCTAGGCAATGCTTTTTTCAGCTTTAATACCTTTACTTCTTACAAGCCAAGGCTTGTCTGATCTCCCTTGCTGTAATTCACTCCATGATTTCCTCTAGCACCTTCCAAAACACGTATCTTCACCTCCTTCCTCTGTGCCTGGTTTGAGGTCCCCCTGCCCAGGCTCCTGGCACCTCTTGTAGTGCCACCCCACTGCCTGTAGCTCGGATGGTCAGGCTTGTGCACACCACTCTCCCACCTCCAAAGCCACCAAGATGTCTGGGGCACAAATCGTCTGGGTACTACAACCTGGAAATTCAGCCAGATCCTGCATCCTGATCACTCTGGCACAGGCAGCCATGGTGGGGCTGCACAAGGCTGCAGTGTAAGAGACCTGGAGCCATGTAAGAAGAGGGTTGGGAATAGTTTGCGCTTCATAAAATTTTACCAGGAGACTAAAATTCCGCTGAAAGATCCTGCTTGAGAGTGAGTTCCATATCTGTATGTGCACTTTTCTCCTGACTGTAGCAAAGAGAGCTGCCTCGGCAGCCCAGCTCCACCTTTTCTCAGCCCTGTCACACCAACTCCCACGTTGCTTCTTTCAGTGGCTAATTCCTAGAAGGAAAATCTTGCATCTGGACTGTATTTTGCTTTTAACTTCTGAGCCAGACCAGTGTTGCTGGCTGCTGCTTCTCACATTTCTTGTCTGAGCACAAGTGTTTTCCCCCAGCACCTGCGCAGGGCTGTAGCCCAGCAATGATGCTCGTCAGCACATGTCCCAGCCCTTTCCCCCCCTGCTCCCAGGATGGAGAGGGCCCCTCCATGGAGATAAAGCCCTATCTTGAGCCAGGGGGCTAGCCTGCGACAGAGGTTGTGGCGTGTCCCTCACTTCCCCAAGTCCTGCCCTACCAGCCACACCGAGGTGGCCTGCTGTGCCCCTTTTTTCTGAGGGGTGCTTTTCTTCCTGAGACACAGCCCTTTCTCATCAGCCCGTGCAACCTGCCTGTTATTGAAACAACAGGGAGCTGTGCTGATTTATACCTCCTAAGGAACCAGCCCAGTCCTGCTGGCTTGTTATTTAAGTGATAAAAACACCAAAAGTGGTTGTCGTTTTCTGTCCAGGGCTGCCATGATTTTCTCTAGTGATGTGATAGCCCTTTTTATTTATTTATTTGTTTGATTTATTTTGTTGTGTCTGGGGGCTATTTGCCCTAATTATAGTGTTAGACATATTGAGGAAGAAATACTGCAAGTGTTGAAGGTGAATTTGGTTCACACCTATGCCAAGTTTAATGTGGCACAATTAAGAAAACTTGGGGGAGCATTTCGGCCCTTGTGTAGCATTGATGCAAAAGGACTGGGGTGTCACTGGGGTGGGGACGCAGCCAGCAGCACGGCGGGGTGCTCCCTGGCACGGTTCATCTGGAAGCGCTTCGGGGCAGCATCATCACGGCTGCGGTGCCCACCCCTCGGGGCAGGGAGTGGGGCATCCCCTGCACTGCAACTGTTGCTCTCCCATGGACGTCACGGGAGGCAGGGAAAACTTTCAGTGTGTTTTCTAAGCAGTCAGACACAGGGTGGGATGTTGCTTATGCCAGGGTGAAGTGAAAGGAAATCAGTCTCTGAGAGGCAGCAGTGAATATATATATTTCTTTAAATAAAGAGCTCATGTTATGAGAGCTAGCAATGCCATAGGTAGGGAGTGATGGGCTCGTTGCCATGGGAACTACTCTTTCTACTTGAACAGCAAAATCAATAATTGCCTAAAACCTCCACTGTGTGTTTGGAGTTTGGTCCCTTTTTGTCCTGTAGGTTTTGTAAGAGGGGGTATGATGGATTCTGCAAGAAAATAAAATCTCTGGGGATGCTCTGTTCCCTGCCCATCTTGGGCCCTTTGAGGTGATATATGAATGCCATAACTTAATTTAAATAGATGGAAGCTTTATCCTGCCACGCTGAAGGCCTAATCCTTTAACCCTTCCCTTTATTTTAGGGGAGCAAAGCCTGTGCTTCTAAGAACCCCCGAAATACCAGCAGGACTACCAGCACTGGTCAAAATCGCTGGCATCTGTAAAGACTGTAGTCTAACCACAACGTGAAGAGCATAGGGGCTGCTGAGTTTGACCCAGGTGGTCGCGGTAACTACCTATAATTTTGAATCTTTTCTATGGAAGATCGTCTTTGGGAAGCAGTGAGCCAGGCTTTTCTCTGGCACAGCTCCCCTGAGCTGCAGGCATGGCTCCCTTGTGTCCTGCCGACTGCCTGGGAGCTGGCATTGCTCTGTGACTGTGACACCAAAACAAGGTGGTGTTCCAAGTACACGGTGCATTTTTCTTTTTTCTTCCACCTGTTACACACTTTGGTCTCGCAGTGTTAACTCATTAGAAGCTCATTATAGGGAATGAAGCTAATGCCCCACTGAGATGAACAGAGGTGATTCATGCTGCTCCAAACTGCTGGGTTCACGTGTTTACAAACTCAAGCTGCTGATGTGACTGCTCAGTTACATCCTGGGTTATAAGTTAGCATTTTCATGAATATCCTTTTTTTTTTTTTTTTTGGGGTGGGATGGGGGAGGAGGGAAGTCTTAAAGAGATCCATTTAAGTTCTGCATATGTTTTGTGTATTCGTGCTAGCAACATGAATAGATAGATGCATTGATTTATATGTAAATATTTGTGGTTAGCAATTTGGTGTATTCAGCAAAATGATTTAATGATGACAGGATATAGTTTGTGAACATTCCCTCCCTCAGCTACTTTCAATAATGCTGATCTTTCACACCTGGGAGCCCCAGGGATCTTTTTAATCTCTGCAGTTTACAAAATATATCAACAACCTGAGAATAAACAGGAAAAATACTTGAAAAGAACTTGGTTTCTCTTCCTTCCCATCATAACCAACTTGTTTATACTGTTGGTTTTGGGTTTTGCTGGATTGCAATATCTTATAGAGGGGCCATTTACATTCTCAAAGTAACTTCCCCCCTCTCCCTCCCCAAGGGAGAACAGATTTTCTTCTTTGTATATTATTTTATTCACAGGGAGTTTTAGGAAGACAGATGTCAAGGTCTGGCATCCCGTTAGATCAAATAGACACAACCTGATCATTGCACCAGTGCAGATGTGGGAGTTAAGATCATAGAATCATCATAGAATGGTTCGGGTTGGAAGGGATCTTAAAGGCCATCCAGTTCCAACCCCCCTGCCATGGGCAGGGACACCTTCCACTAGACCAGGTTGCTCAAAGCCTCATGCAGCCTGGCCTTGAACACTTCCACTCAATGAAAATGTTATATTCTGCCCCCAGTCTCTTTCCGGTAGAAGCGAGGGTTCGCTGGTGTCCCTTCCGCATATTTAGGAGTCCACATTAATTATTTGCATTTGTTGAACAGTGCTGCCAGCTGAAACATCTCCTGTTGCTCTTAGTGATTTAAGCTGTTTTTCAAAGACTACTTAAGTTTCCAGAAAGTTCATGCTGGGGAGTCTCGTGTGTGGGAGCCTAATCGATGCACCATGGGCAGAGATGTCTCCCTGTGTGCTGAAGGGAGAAGAGGCAGGATGGAGAGGTTTAAAAATTCCTCCCCCTCCCCATTTTGAAAGACAGAGCGAGGAATATTCCTTTTCTGATTTCTTTCTCCACTTTTCCAGCAAGAATACCTTCCTGATTTTTTTTTTTTTTTTTTGTTATTTATGGAGACATGCTTCATTCCAGCTTCCTGGGACCATCCCCAGGGGACTTATGATGTGCTGGCCTCAGCCTGGGCTATAGCACACCCTTGCTGACTTCCCCTCTCACCCCCTATGTATGCTCTTCAGACAGCATCTTCTTTTGTCACAGCTGCTGTCAAGTTTTCCAGAAAAACAAACCCTCTGACACAGAAGGCGTAAAGCTGACGTGAAGCAAGCAATGGTCTGTACTTAAACCATACCCCCTCCCGCATAACTGGGAGTAACTGAGGCTTTGATGGATGAACTCTGTTACTCCAGTCACTCGCTGCCAAACCTTTGTGCCTACTAGAAATTCATAGAAATTCCTGTTACTGAGCCTGTTTACCGTGTAGATGATGAATATGGGCTTGGCTTGCTCTAAAACACTTCTTCAGTTTCCTTTATACTTTATTTTACTGAAGATCTCCTCTCTCCTTTGTCTTGATGGTTGGCAAAGAGCCAGAGGCTGGGGCTGGTTTCATTTCTGTGGGCCATCACCTTTGATTTTTCGGTTATGCGCTGCATTTCTGGTGCCCGCACACTGAAACACTGTGTTAGAGCCTCGAAATCAAGATGATTACTATCCCTGTTGCTGAGAGGAGTCTCTACCAAGCTTGCCAGTACATTGCAGTAAGTTAGAGAAATTCCCATCTAAATTTCTGCAGGAAACAGAGCTCAGATAATGAGAGAATTGGGCAGGACAGTCAAGGAAATCGGAGGTGTGTTGGCCTGAGAAGTCAGCGGTTTGATTAATTCCCTTTATTATAGAACAGTACTGACATATGGTATCAATACCTGGTAGAATAATAGACTTTTCTTGGATATCTACTTCAGATTTGCATAGTGCAACATTTATCAGTGTGGAAACGGAATTGCATGTTTGCAGGATAGTCTGCAGTAATTTGCTCCACTGCAGTCTTACAGTGGGAGACAGAAAACAGCTCAGTGCTACTAAGGGCTGATTACTCCACATCTGCATGGGTTCTTAATGCATGACTACATGAATTTGCTGTATATTTAGGACTGTTTGAACCCTGACATACCTTTGCATATATAGCATAATCAGTTTTCAGGCAAAGCTGATAGTAGCCTATCAAGAAGGTCAGCTTGTGTTCTTTTTATCTGTATTTTTGCTTACAGGAGTAATACAGAAGAAATCTAGTGACTATATACCATGCAGTAGCACAGTTTAAGGGTAGGAGTTTCCCTAATTTCTACTAACAGCACCTGTGAGAAAAAGCTTTGGGGACAGGAGAAATAAATCACGTGGGAAGGCCCAGAGTAGCATCCTGTGATTTGAAGTCCAAAATATATTTGCTCTTCTCTAACACATATGCTGTGCTCAGTGGCGTTTTTCAGCTTAATTGGTAGATGAGGCAGTGACCCCAGTGAGTGCAGGATATTATCACCTTCTATAAAGTGATAATCTTCCATCTCTTGTCACCTTTATAGAGTGCCTCAGCCCCTGCTCCCTGGGACAACATGCAGTGAAGCCTTTCCACAGACTTGCCCTGTTCTTGCGCTCTGCCTTGAGCACTAGTTGGAGAAAACATGCTTAGGAGCTTGGTCACCTTTGGTCCCACACAGTACAGCAATTCCTATATCTTCCCTTTCATCTGACCTACAGATGTGGGGACAACTGCTTCCAGTCTGAGTTAGCATGTGAAACACGACTTTCTACAGCTGCAGGTCTGAGCTCCCGCTGTTGTGAGCCACCACACTGAATAATTGCCACCAACAGGGAATCCAGATCCCCTTTAGGGTATTCGTGTTTTTTCAGGCAGTTTGGATTATATGTGCAAAGTTATAGAGGATATTTTCTAGCTGAAAACTTGGACAACTCAGAGGCGAAGGGGAAATCAAAGGCTGGAGATGTCTGCAGTACACTTCATCTCTGGTGAGCTGTGCACGGTTGCAACCCTCACTGCTGCTGATTTATAGAATATGTATAGATCATATAATGGCTGTAAATTTGAAAATGTGATAGTTCAAATTATTTAGCCTTATTTATTTTGGATGCTGCTGCAAAACCTGAGTGCTCTAGTTCTTCCCAAACAAGATTTATTCCTGGCCGGTTTATATTCATGTGTTCTTCTTCTAAGGGCAGCTCTATGCTTCTGACCCATTTTTAACTGACCCTCTCTTTACACAGGGCAACTCTGTGTCCTCTCAATACTGTCTCACAGCAAGAACAGACTAAGCTCTTGGCTGGCAATTCTAAACCAGATCCCTCTTCCCTAGTCTTTCTAGGATCCAGCTGAGAAGTCCATCATCAAATTTCCATTTTTCCTCTCTTCAGAGTTGTCCAGTTTTTCTTAGAGAATTTTCATATTGTCCTCTTTGCTAACAGTGAGTTCATACTTTGAAATCTTGGCAGGAAATGTGCTGATGATACACTGTAATTAATGAAAACACTAATGAATATGAAAATTGAAAAGATTGATCTGTAATGAATTCTGCTTATAATCTTCCTCTGGCCTGATGAATCCTTTCTTCAGCCCAGGTAGTTGCAGTCACTTTAAGCACTTGAAATTTGCTGTATTAATTCTCAGTTTATGTAATAATCTTCTATAGTGGTTTAATTAAGTTCCAGTAGATGCAATTTACCACATTTTCCTTTGCTAGAAAATAAGTATTTCATCAAAGAATGACAAAAATCCAGTCTCACATAACCAGCATTTGGTAAATGTACGAAATATATGATAAATGTTGTCCCCTTTTATGTCTTTAATGACCCTCTTCTTCCCAGCTTTGTTCTGAATACTTGCATGCTGGTGAGGCCAGACTGTTAAACCTCAAGGTTGCTCCCAAGGCTCTTTTCCTCTCTTTCTTAAATAAGTAACTGTCTTTGCTCCTCTCCCACGTAGAGCTGCAGAACCCCTACAACGGAGGTCAGCTACGCTGTCTTTGCCTCTCTAATATGATTGTCCTGAATGGAAATAGGCAAAATCATCTGAACTCAGATTTTGCATGGTATCTAGATTTTCCTTAGTATTTTCAGCTCTAAACCTCATCTTTGCATTTAGCAGGCCTTCCCTCTGGGAACCATTTCCCTCAGGCTCCTCCCCTGGCTTGAGGTGGAAATTCCAAAGAGGACTTCTTTTTACCCTGGATGTATGGAAATATCAAGACTTTTGCATTTCAAAGTCTCAGAGCTTTTCAGTCCAGCAGACTTGTATTTACACAATTTCTCCTTATTTCTCCACATGTGCCTTTGTAAGTGTCTCTCATATTTCTCTTGGATTCTTTAAAGAGAATCAACTCATGATTTCTGCATTCTGGACGATTTTCTACAAGCAGCTCTTTCATAGCCCTTTCATTAGGTGCCAAAACCAACTTTAAAATAGAGTCAACTCTTGTTGGCTCAGTGACTATGTCTTCTGCTGTCTGTCAGCTCTCACATCCAGACACCCACCTCTGAGAAGAAGTGTGCACAGAACACAGTCTTCAGCATTTATGCCCAGCCCAACAGCTAAGCTTGATCTTTACAGGCACTCTGGTTCCTCATCAGGAGGGTGTCACCGTAATGACCTGGCAATTATATCAGCTGAAATTATTGTAAAGCACTGCACGTAGCCGATTGTTTTCCATACCAAGTCTCAGAGGGTATAGTCCAGAGCCAAGAGTTTCAGGTTCAGGACAGGAAATAAGGCCAATTCAGTGATGACATCAATCATGTCAATCGTGATGAGTAAACAAAATGTCACAGGTTCTTGGCAAGGCTCCTGGAGCTAAGTAACACTAGTGGTTAAACTAACTTGAGGCTGCTGGAGTTGTGAAATATCATTATGCTAATTTTGAAGAGGCAATAACATTAACTGAATTCTAGGATGAATTTGTCAGATTAGGACCATTTGCTGATGTGATTATATTTTGATTCATTATAATTTTGGCTTGGAACATTTAATTTCATGTATTTAATTCTGTATTGCAATCTTATCTTGCATATCCCTCGCCTAGATTCGTAGGCCTTTGGAAGGAAGAGGTTGTGATTTTCATGCCTGACTTGGGAATTTAGACATGCTGGTTGCATTTTCTAAAGTGCTTCCGTGATCAAGGACAAAAACTCCTACTCATGAGGTTTTTTGCTGGGGCGAGTGATTGCTGAAAACTCCCCAAAAATCCTCTGCACTACTCTCAATGGCATTAATACCTGTCAAGGGCCTGGTGCTGTGGCCAGCTCCAGAAACACCACTCCTTGGCATCCTGCCCATGGGGGCATGCCCACGTGTGTACTGCTGGCAGCCAAATTACGCTAACCCCAACCTAAACCTGCAGGGAAACTGGTGATGTGACACTAGTCCTCTGGGCCCCCTGAGCCCGGATCACTTCCAGTTTGGATGGGGCATGTTGGCCATGTCTAGGGATTGGCTCCTGCCCTATTTCTCATTCTCATTTCAGTTCAGACAGGCCCCATTTTTGGGTTACTCTTGACAATCAGCAACTTTGGTGCCATTTGCAGAGTACCTTATGACACACACAGAGATGGATCTGCTTCAGTCCAGGGAAAGGGCCCTTAGACCAGCTCTGCTCCAGCGGCCTTTCAGGAAAGAGACACCTCTTGATTTCAGAACTGCAGGCCAGAGGGAGGGAGGGAGGAGTAGGCCGGAGCCTTCACTGTCCCCTCCTGTGTGGTGGAGTCACGGGGCTGTGCAGAGGAGCGGGCAAGTCAGCAGCAAGGGTGAGAGCTGGTCCCTCACCATCGGAGAGGTTGTGTCAAGGGGAAACGCAATGCATAAAGGAGAGAGGATAATGTGAAACGCAAGGCTTAAAAGACTGGTGGTTTGGGTTTTTTTTGGTTTTTCCCCAGGAACCTCCAGAAATAAAAGCCAATGCCAATTGGCTTAAAAGGATGTATGACTGCAGGTTGCTATAAAGCTAAAGCATCGTGTTCCCTTGAAATAAAATTTTGCACAAAGGCAGCTTGCATTACATCCCTGCCTAGATGCTTTTTGGAAATCTCCCAGTTTAGAAAACTCTTGTAATAGCTTTATGTCTGCTTTTCCATCACTACATTTTTTTTTTCAGTGTTGTGACAGCAGTTGCTCATCCAGCAACTTCATTTTATTGGCACCTGTTGGCCCCTAAAATCTGTGTTTGGCTCAGGGAACACTCATTTCCACCTATGTGGGTAGAGTTTGTTGTCAGTTCAGTCATGGGAAAGTCATCCACACATCTGCTGGAGCCTTTCTGTAAGCAGGATTACAGCCCTAGATCTAGTCCTTTTGTCTGAAGAACAGGTGTTTTTCTGCCATTAATGTAACTGAATGTTTGGGAGTGTGAACCAAAAATTCACTTTTTCTCGGGGGTTTGCTTTGACTGAAGCTGCAGTTTCACAGAGCTGCTAATTGAGATCTTTTCACCATTCTTCATAGAGACGAAATTAAAAATAGTTTAATTTCAAATGACTTTGTATGAATTTTCAGTTTTTAATTAAAAAAACTGTGAAGAAATCCGATTCCTAGAAAGGTTTTACCAAAAAGTGTTTTTCAGAATCATTCAGTTACCTTTTAAGGTATTTCAGACTTTGATACCTGAAAATTGGAGGCATGCAAAATCATTAATTATTTCTGGTATTCTGTTCTATGTCCACTTTGCCTTTCTTCATAGGATGAGATTTGCTGCTCAGAACTTGTTTAAGGAAAAAAAGAAAGTATGAAAATTTTATAATGGACACTTAAAAGCACGGCTTGTTTTAACCTTAAATGAAAATTGCACTGCACGATTTAGATCTAAATTGGTGCCTCTGGGTTGCAATTTCTCTTAGGGGTGTTTTTATACTCCTACAAAAGGTTTATACTGGAAAGAAAATCAAATAACCCTAAATCCTAGGTTTGGAGGGTTTCAAGTCTGATATTGGCCAGTTGTGTCCCACTGTAGCATCCATGATGATTTTGCTGCATGGCCCTGGAAGAGGAGAGCTGGTGCCTGCATGTACGTCCTTCCCTGTTGCTTCCCTGGGAAGGTGTGGTGCTCCCTGCCTGGCCATGTCCCAGCAACAGGCAGATCTCTGGAATAAAATGCCATCTCCTCTTGTGCTCCTACCCAGTGCGTTACGAGTTCAGTAAAACACTGACAATGTAGGCGATGTTACTCTGCCTCCCGGAGACCAGCTCTCGTCTGCAGTGCTGCGAGGTGGCGGTGATCTTTAAGGTCCCTTCCAGCTGAAACCATTCTATGATTCTATGACGTGAATCCAGCATCGCAGGAGAGCCAGCACAGCCTCCTCTGCTGTGAAATTACTGCAAACACTTGTGTAGGGTCGCAGCAGGTTGATCCAGCTGCTCCATCACTCTGGCAGCCCCCTAGTCCCCTTCCCTGGGGGTGAGAGTAGTATCTGGATGTATTTGCCTTGAGACCATGAGCTCCTCTATTTTATATGGTTACATTTATGTGACTGTTAGAGAAGCAAAACTCATTTTGAAGTCCACCGTTCCCCAGCAGCTCCCCTCCTGTGCTCCTGGGCAACATCCCCCTGACCACACTCCCTCGGCAGGGATTGATCATGCAAAGAGACACTTTCCCATCCTCCCTGGGCTTTGCTGTCTACTGAAAGGCATATGGTGAGCTCTTTTCTGGTTTCACATTTTATTACCTTTTGTCTCTTTCCAGAAGGAGTCACTACGAGTCAGCTGCTTATTCTCTTAAGATGCTGGGTGTTTGTGTTGTCTGTTTTACACAGTCACTTACCAAGAGAGGAAGTGTTTGTCTCACCTTAATGCATATGTAGATATTTTAACCATCAAGGAAACTTCTTAACAGCTCCCAGTTGTGCTTAGCTGTAAAGTCTTATCATCCTTCCTTCGCACTTCTTGCTTGTCCTTACAGATTGCCAACTTTTTCCTCCCAGGTTCCTGAAGATTTTTTCCATAGTTAGAGGTTTAATTTGGGTTTGTTTGTTTCTCCTGTTATCATGCCTTTTGAGAGCAAACAAGCGTCTTATAGGTTATTCAGCATCACATTTTGACATATCTCCAAGCAAGTCTGAGAGAGTCAGTCTTTATCTGTTTGGCAGTTTTTGATCAGGCTATTCATCATGAAGTTATTAGTTTCAAATTATCTTCCTCACGGCTTTCCAGGTCCTCTTACTTTGCACTGCAGAGTTCTCCTCGTCTTATTTCTGCCTGCAGACACAATGGCTTATTGAATCTGTGAGCATTGACTTCTCATTTTTTCTCCCACTTGTCAAATTTACGCTCTGAAATTTCATCTACTGACATCACTTTTCTTGGCAGAATCTAACGATGCTTCTTGAAAGTTTCTGTGTCTGTGGATTTTGTTTATCTATGTAACCTCTACTGAGAAATAGCTTTGAAAAACGTAACTACGTTATTAATGACAAACCTTGATGCATACATATTTGATATGACACCAAAGTTTTACATATTTACCAGTCAAAAAGAATCTCAGTGTACCAGGAATTAGTTGTCACAGCTCTAATGAGCAGGTGACACAATTTAATTCAGCATGTGGCAAGTACTGTAAGGCAATTGCAGGCCATTAATGATAGTTTTTCTCCTCTGAGTTTAGCGACCTCCAGCACTGATATTTATGCCTGAACTAGTCGTCTTTGTCTCCATTTCTATTCAGTGGAGAGCGATAGGTACTTCAGAGGATTCATGCTCACCACCGTGGAGACATCTCAAACATACCAAGGGGCGCTGAAGTCTCTTGCTTTCTCTGATGACCATAAGGTGCATCCTCAGATGTAGGTATCCATTGACTAAAAGTGCAAATCCTGCCCTGAATATATCTTCAAAACAATGTCGTAAATCTGCTCTAAATGCTCATGATTCTCCTCCCAGAGAGCATCATGGTCTCCACTGGTTGGTAGGCTAATGCAGGGCTGTTCCTCACAGTCTCCTGTTAGCCTGTTAGTGAGGAACAGATGCTTATTGAGTTGGCTGAGGGGGGCTTGGACACATGCCTTCAGGCACAGGATGGCTTCACATGCTCCTCCACACACTTAATTGATGTGGGATTATCTACAAAAGGTTAATTCAGCCACTCTGGGCTTTGATAGAGTCAAGACAGTAAAAGAGGATTCTTCAGAGGGCAAGTTAATGTATTACAGACCAGCCTTTAGCCCTTTACACAGCAGCAGAGTTCAAATGCAGTTATATTTTTTTGAGAGAGGTATTTATCAGAGTCTTAGCGAGGGACCTACAGACCACATTGGCTTACCTTCACGTTAGAGAGCCAAACTAAGGTCATAGGAAAATACAATAAGAGCAACACAGAAGCAACAGATTGAGCCAGAGATTTCCCAGAAGCATGGACAGCTGAATGAGACTGATCGCAAATAACCAGACAGATGTGTTTGCTTTGGATGTGGTGGGATAGTTTTATTTTAGTAGCACAGATAACAAAAGAAGAGCCCCACTCCTGAGTGAAACTTTCATATTTCTGCATTGGTGCATGCATAGGTTCTCTTCTGTAGACACCCCGCAGGGAATTTGGTGGGACTTCTGAGTTCAGTGCGTTTAATTTCTCTTTCAGTATTGATACAACTTGTGTCCACTCATTGTGCATTACATATATTGCATTTATTGTTTACGGACACATTATGAAGCGTAGTAAAGATTTTGAATCAAGTGTACTAGTTGCTTCCCTTTTTTATTTTTAAGGTTACAAAATGGTGTTTTGCTCCTGTTTGGAGGGGGTGTTCCTTGAATATCTCTTGAAATTGTGCAGGAAGGTCAGCAGAAGGAACTGACCCAGTTTTGACGTGACATGGACCAGAAAGAAGCTCCCCCTCACTGACTGTGGCAGGGAGGGAGCTTGGGGTTATTATTAGCCTTGCAAATCTTTGTGGATGTCCCCAGGCAGATGGAGTAACTCTTAATTTGTTTACTCACGGTTTAGCTAAGACAAGCATAGCTAGGCAGCAGGTTGTCTGCTGGATGTGTGTGCTGGGCATGGAAGCCTAGGAGAGGGAGAACAGTCCTGAGGGAGGTACCACTCCTTCCTGGCAGCAGAGATGCTTCCCTGTTACTTCCCCATGTCCTGGTAGGTGACCCCTACAGTGGCAGGTTGGCAGGAGTCAGCTGTGGTACGGAAGAGCTGATACTAGTACCTGCTGGCTGAACTGGGATGCTGGTTGTACTCTGCTAGTTCTCCATGGCATGGGGCGGTAGCTCTTC
>NW_010242424.1:20699-38852 GCF_000690775.1 Eurypyga helias | reverse complement strand
CCCACCCCTCTCTGTCACACCGGGGCTCAGCCTGGGTGATTTCCAGCGTTGCTCTTTTCATTGCAGTGCAGCAGGAGAGGAGCTTACAGTCGCCTTAAAGGAATAAATGATGCATAAAAATATTTGATCAATTAAGCCGAACGATTTGGCAAGCGCAGGCTCCCGCTGTACCCATCCTCCTCACAATTGCCTCATTATCCAGCCCTAAATCAAGCTGTCACAGCTTTTTTTGGCTTGGGGGGGGAGGGAGGGAGGAAAGGGGGAGCTGCTTTCCAGCATTCACCTCCAAAACAGAAACCCTCTCCCCGAGCAGGGAGCAGGGCAGTGAGTCACCCAGCGCTTCTCCCCCTCGTCCTTCCCCCGCCACCCCCTCGCCGCTCGCCGGCGATGCTGCTCCTCGTTAATTTGACGGCGGAGCGGGGAGCGGAGACGTGATGGCAGGAGCTGGAGCAAGGCTGCGTTAGCAGGAGTGGGCTGGGGCGGAGCCTGGGGGCTCCTTGCTGCCTCTGCCTGGTCTGGGGGTGCCTTTGCAGTGCTGTCCCGAAGCCACTGGCTTGGTCACTCGCTGCTGTACCGGAATCATCCTGGGAAAGGGAGATGTCTCGTCAGTGGGCCAGGAAGGTCTGGAGGTGACCCAGGGAGGGGGCCTCCAGTCTCCTTGGGTGCCAAAATGAAGAGGGCTCAGGTCCTTCTTGCTTCTGTCAATGCCAGGTGCAGCAAGTGTCTGGAGACGCTCCTCTTGCCGTAGCTGGGACAAGCGGCCCTTGTAGCCCCCTACCAAGGGGCACACGTGCAGTGTAGTGTCAGGTCAGTCTCTCTTCACGAGGAAATCATGAGGGGATTGCACCAGGAGGCTCTTGGTAGGAGCAGGTCCCAGCGGGACTCTCTCTGTGAGCCCCAGACACCAGACATGGAGCCTTTCACTCTTCATTAGTCAAGAGAGAAGGAAAATCTGTCTCTCTGGGAGCCTCAGTATTTCACATGCCCTGGAGAAATCACCTAAGGACCTGTTTCTTGTGTCCTCAGGACATCAGCATGTGAGAGCATCCCTCGCCCTGCGTGCAGGGAATTCCCTCCCAAGAAACATTCCCCTCACCCTCTGCCCTCCCTCAGCTGCACCCTGGGTGCTGTGCCAGACCTGTCTGACTCTCTGAAGACCAAGTCTGCTAAATGAATTTGGAGCCAGACCCGTCGATTCACTCTGCTGGGAGAGAGAAACAGCTGCAAACTCGTCTGTGCATGGGAGCTGAGCCAGGCAGCCGGAGCATCCCTGTTACGCTGGTCCCCTGCAGCAGAGACCACAGCAGGCCCTTCCACCCAAGAAAACCTTCAACTCAAGAACTAAAAAAGAGGGAACAGTGTGTAAAAACACAGACCCTTGCATCCAAAACTGCTCTGGCTGGAGTTAACCAAAAATGCTCTCTGGGGAGCAGGCTGGGACCTCGCCGGTCCCCCGGACCTGCCACGCTGCTGGACTCAGTGGCAGATCGGCTCAGTGCTGGGTCGGTGATGGCGGAGGGACAGCTCGCATGGGTGGCATGTGCCATCCACACTGTTCCGTTTCCGAGCCTTTTGAACGCTCTGAAAACATGAGATGCTCCCACTGCTTTCACAGCTTTGTAAATAGGCTGCAAAGAGCAGACTTCTGTTCAAATTTCAGCTACTTTTGAACTTCAGACTTGCCTTTAAAATCCAGATCCCATGAGGTTTTCCCCATTCCTTCCAAGCACAGCTCTCCATCCTGCAGAGCTGCCAAGCGGCACGAGCAGCACCCTGCTGCCGCAGCCTCCTCTGGAGGTCCGAGGGCAGGTCGCACACCCCACGGGGATCCCACAAGGGCTGCTCTTCTGTGCCTGTGCAGCTTGACCCAGGCTCCCCCAGCCTCTGGGACCTCTGGAAACACAGGACTGAAGAACCCAGGACAACCCATCCCCTGGAGTCTGCGAGACCCTCTGTGGGGAGCATCTCTTGGGCTCAACCTCCAGCAGATGCTGTGGTGCCTCCAGCCTCTCCCACGCCAGCCTACTGCATTCCCTTTTCCCGACTCCAGTGACTGTTCATCCCCTCCGACAAACCTCTGATAGCATGGGTGCAGGATAACACCGTCGCTGGGTGCTGACTGAAGCCCCTCCATGTGTCACCGCAATAACTGTGCTCCGCCTGTCCTCCACCCGCACTCTGTCTCAGTCACCTCTGCAATGTGGGGGTGTTTCAAACTGGTTTCCAGCTCTGCTGAAGCCAGTAACAGTTTGAGCTGCACAGCAGGGCCAGAGCCTTCTGGACGGTGCATGCCTGGCAGGCTCTGGTTTTCCTTAAATGAGGCCAAACAGGAGCTCTGGAAAAGCCCGACTGAATCCAGCCGCAGCTGGGGAAGGGCTGGTGAGCTGGGACCTCTCCAGGCTCAAACTCTCATCTCCTCCAGGGAGACTGGGAAAAAAAACTTACAAGGCTGGCCCAGGCCCAGGCCCTCGGTAGAAGGGATGCAAGGAAGAGCAGGAGAGTTGGGCAAAACCCCCTGACTCTCATCTGGCCCCCCACAGCCTGTGCTGATGCAAACCCAGGTAATGGCCGTGCGTGCAATGCCAGGAGGATGAGCCTACGAGGCTGGTGCCTGCACTAACACACACACACACAGCCATGAAGCGCTTGCCAAGACCCTACTGCTCTGGAAAACAGCCTGAGGCTTGCAGGAAGCTACTTGCCAGAGCAGAAAAGGTTCATCTGCAGCACATCCTTTGCCCAACAGATGTGTTTCAGGTCCTGCTAAGAGACTGGCCAAGAGTCCTCGATGGGTGCAGGTAGGCTCAGCTCCATTAACTACTCAAAATCATTTTCATTCACTCAAGAAATCTGGATATTGGATTTGAAGATGAGCTGCACGGGCACAAAAATCACCCCAACACTTTCCTACATCAGCTCTTGCAAATGCACTCTCATGGGCCACAAAACTGCAGGGCAGGAGGCATGGCCGGGGGCATCCACGGCCGGATCTGGCGCTGGAGGCTGCTGGGCACAGGGGAGGAGAAGCTGGACTTGCATAAAAAATCATGGCAAAAGCACACTCAATGGGAGTAGCTGGAGCAACAATTCAGGGTTTGTACAGTACTCGATAATTTCATATCACAGATGGAAATATCCAAGAGAAGCATCTCATAAATCACACGGTTTGTAGTTTTTCCCTTTTTCCCTACTGCGTTACGATGGAAAATTGCAGCCAGTGTTTCCAAAAGCCATGAAATACTGTGCAGGCCCTGGCAAGTTCATGTCCAGCTGAAGCAAACCCCACTCCAGCTTCCTCCTGCCTTTGAAAAGGTCACTGAACCCAACAGCTGCATTTTGCTGACTGTAATTTGCACCTTTCCCCGGCTCACTGGGCTGCTCTGATGCCTTCTGCATCAGCTGTGCTTCAGCCTTGTTCTCACGCCAGCCTTGCACCCCCGGAACACAACCGCAGTCGGTGGATTTCTGACAGGAAACTTGGAAAAGGGCACGGGCAGGCAGCTGGGAGAGAAACAAAAAAGGGTTTTTTAATACGATTCTCCGAAAAATAGAGAAAAGAGGGGGACTTTGCTAGAAGTTACCCTGCTGTACACGGCAAGAGAGGATGCGTGGTCCCAGAGGACCGTCCGTGGCCGGGTGAAAGCGTAGCGAGTGCTGCGGCAGAGACATCCAGTTGGTGCCATGGCTCTGCCCTCCACACCTCATCCCCCGTTTGTGCCCAGTCTCAGCAGCGCAGCCGTCACCATCCCTTCCCCAGGGTGCCCCGGGGCTGCCGCTTTACCCGCAGGGCTCAGGGCGAGCATCCTGCCATCGACTGGGAGCAGCACCAACGTCGTGCTGCAGCGCAGGACACGCTGGGGCCCAGGATGTGGCCCCTTGATTACCCTGGAGCTATGCTAATGGCTTTCTATTTTAATTACACAGAAGTTTAACTGTGCTGTGGGGTCTGGCTAATTCTGCACAGCGCAGGGGAAGGCCTATGCATCACCTGGCAGATTATTTTTTATGCATAATCAAGGTAAAGTGACACCGGGGACATGTGTCTTTTACGGTCCGATGTCAGCCGCCTGCAGGACCGGAGAGCTGTGAGCGGGAGGGGAGAGGGAGGGAAGGTAGGCAAAATAAACAGATAAATCCCTGGAACATATGGCTTGTGCTCGGTATCTTTACGCATGAGGCACCCCACTTAATAAAAGTTTAAGATGGAAAAGCCAAATAAAATTGATAATCTGCCCAGGGAGGGTGATTCAGATGAAGTAAGCACATTACAAGGGGGTGACTGATTTACAGTTTTCTTCTATTTGCAGTTTTATGACTATTACAGTTATTCTTGTGAATATAATTCATTACCGTGCTATTATTCCCAGAAGTGAAAATCAAAGGTTTATCAGCCGACTCCGGCAACATGAAATACAGCCCCAACGCGCAGCTCTGCGCTCAGTCAAAGCCTCAGACCAACTGCGGAAGCGGGAGCTGAGCACTCCCCCAGGCCCAGGTCCTCTGCCCGGCTGCGAGCAGGGGCCGGCGGCCCAAACCAGCAGCATCTCACAGCCGGAGGGGGAAGGCGGTGAACCCTACAGGCACCCGCACAGCCGGGGCCTCATCCTCCAAGAAATGATGGACACGGGAGTGGGAAAGTGAGGGTAGTTCAGTTATTTGGGAGAAGTGATTGTAACACAGGTGTGTGTGCTGGCGGGGGGCCCTGGGGTGGGCACAGGCGGGGGGAGCTGCAGGAGCTGGGTACCAAAGGGGGGTCAGGCATGCCGGCTCTGCCAGGGCCGCAGCATGCTCCCCCGCGTGGGTTGGGCACAATCCTGATCCTATCGCCCGCATTTAACACAAAAGCCATCATTCCTGCAGTGAGGTTTCGCTGGGGGCAGGCACAGCCCTCCCCACCCGCATCCAGGGGCCTTGCAGGCCTTGTCCATCCCGCAGGCCAGCCTCAGCCGTGGGAAACCAGACAAAGCTCTTCAAGGCTCCCTTTGCCCCTCTTCCCAGCAAGTTTTTGTCTGGCTCCAGAATGGATCCTTGTCCCAAAGGCTTTTTCACAGCACTCCAGATAATCCTGCTGTCCTGCTCCAACAGGGATATCAGCTCTTGATTAAACCAAAAGACCCAGAAGCTAATGGCACAGAGAGCCCTGCACAGCATGGAGCCCCCACAACAACTCCCTGAGGGGAGGGGAGGGGAGGGGAGAGGAGGAGAGGAGAGGAGAGGAGAGGAGAGGCCCAAGATCAGCACGTCTGGGCCAGACTAAGGCCCGCTTCAGCCCAGCATCCCAGTGCTGGTCCTGGCTGAGCATGATGGAGAGAGCAGGAGGGATCAGGCAGACTTGAGGGACACCTCCCTGACGTCCACCCATCTGGGTCTCATGGCTTGTCTCGGTGCTTAACAGCTCTTGATGGATTTTTTTTCTTCCTAGAATTTGTCTAATGACTTTCTGAAGCCTCACAAAGTCGTGGCATCTGCAGCATCTCCTGGTAGTCAGTCTGTGGCGGAAGGGCGCGCTGCAGGAGGAGGTCCGTGCGCTTTCCATGCCTCAGTCTGCGGTGCTGGGATCTAAGTCTCATATGAGGATGGGAAACACGAACGCAGAGGCAAAGAGTGTACTCCTCATCACTACAAAGTGTCACAGTGGGAGCAGAGTCTCTGAAGTCTCAATTGCTTCAAAGGAAATAAAACTGTCACCAGCTGCGTAACCAAAGTCTGTCCTCAGCCCTCTGCTCTCTCCGGGGCCCTAGAAATGGCACATCCCCCAGCAGCTGAGAACAAGCTGCCAGGATGAGCCGCAATTGCTGTTTAACAGCTTTAGATCAGGAAAAAAAACCCAAACCCCACACTTAAACAAATGTGCCCATTGCACCGGAGTGAGCTGAGCCTCTGCCCCCACTCCAAGTGAAGCACATGTCAAGTGCTCTGTTGAAAAGGGGCAGTTTGGTGAAGCCAAGAGCTGCGACAGAGAGATGTGACCGAACTAGCAAAGGCTCAGCCTAACGACGGCCCCTCGGGCCAGCCGTGCCAGCTCAGGCCACTCATCCCTGTCCCCAGCCAGCGTTCCGTGCAGCACGCAGCTCCAACTGGACATGCGCGAAATAAATCCTATTAAGCTGCAAACAGCATGAAGTCAAGGCGAATCAGCTGCAGCAATAACCATGTACTTTCCCACTTCCCCTGCCAGTGGCTGGGGACAGGCTGCAGTGGGGCCCCCAAAGTGCCCGGTGAGGACACAGCTCCAGACTGAGCTAATGGCACATGTGCGGCCGAGGGACCTCAGCATCACGCTTAATTGTGATGAGCAATAAAATTCCAGCTGGGGATGAAGGTCCCAGCGCCTGCCAATTAGTCCTGGCATCCTGAAGACAGACTGTAATGGGATTATTGAACCAGTCCTATTATGCACTAAAGTGTTCGGGGAACCTCGCCACTGTGCCGCTGCTGCGCTGATGAGAGCAATGTGCGCGGCAGCACATGCCGGGAAGGGCTGCGTGGGGGCCGGGATGGGAACCAGGCATCCACCCACCCTTTCCATGAAAAATAAGCACTTTTCTCACTCCCTGGCTAAAACACTCATCATGCCAAAGGTGCTTGAGTCGACAAGCGAGCGGTAGAGCTGGGCAGTGACCAAGATTTTGCTAAGATCAAAATGGATTCATTTTCTCTCTTAAAAAACGAACCCAAAGAAGCTGCATCAGCCCCCGGCTGAGAATACGTAACAGGCAGCACGGATGCAGGAAGCTGTTTGCTTGGCCATCTCACTGTAGTGGCAGGTATTTGTGGTTCGGAGCTCTTCCCTTGGCAGCCCTGAGGAGACCGTGTGTTGGTAACGCCGCAGTGGCGGGCGGGAGGATGGGCTCAGCCTGCCAAAGGCGAGGCTGCTCTCTCCGGCTCACGGGTGGCATTTGGAAACGGCAGGTTCACCAGGGCAGATGATGGAGGGAGCATCCTGCAGACTCCTCCTCTCAGCAGCTGATGAAAATACGAGAGCCTCTTGCTCTGCTTGCTGCAAACACGGCTGGAGGGATCTCTCTCTTCGACGGGGGAGACCAAAACTGTTACGTAGACGAGAGCAATGCCGGCAAATCCTGGAGAGGTGCAGGCGTCCGTGCTAGGGGTGCTGCACCCTCTCCTCTCCCATGCCTCCCAGAGGTGCCCATGGCAGTCAGCAGTCTCGAGGTAGGGACCGTGCCTGGGCGTGTGCCCACACCACAGCCCGGTCAGTGCCGTCCCGGCCCCTTCCTGGAGCTCTAGAGCCACTCATCACCCCCAAGAGCAGAGGTCCCCGAAATTGTTGCACAGTGCCCACGGCACTTGTCCACCTCGGTGCCCATTGCTCACGGCTTTTGGCTGCATGGCCAAAATGTGGCTTCGTTTATCTCAGTATCTATTTATGTATCTCAGTAAAGTAACACTGAGCTGAGAAAGGTCATCTCCTACTCCAAAACTTCTCATCCCTCTCTGGCATGAGGACCTGGCCATCGAAGGGCTCTCCCAGCTCCTCAACAGAGAAACCCAAGAGCTTTCTGCTGGGTCCCCAGCCCCTCTGCTCATCCCTTTCTCCCTCCAGCAGCCCTGCTCCCATGGGAATAGGGGGCAGGAGCCCAAGGAAGCCGGGGCAGTGCCTGCCCCAGGGGAGCACCACAACCACAGCAGGTTCGTAGGCGGATAACGGAATTGAATCAGATGCCGTTTATTAGGCAATAAAGGAGTAGACTGAGCAGAAAATGAGTGAGGCGGGAGAGGATGGGTCCTGGGCTGCGTCTGCAGGAAAGATTAGCAGGACATAGTTTATGGGGATGAAAAGCCTTTTGACTATCAGGGAAATATTTAATGCCTGTGGCTGCAGGAGAGGAAATGTTGCAGCTTTTCCCCAGCTCAGCACAGAGCCAGGACCCGTCTGTCCGTGTCCGAGGGACACAGCCGCGGCTGAGGCTGTGCCATGAGCCAGGGCAAGGTCAGCAAAGGTCCTGCTGCCAGAGCAAGGCAGCTCTGCTTATGCTGGGCTGCAGCCAGCTGATCCCAAAAAAGCATTAAGAGGGTCTGAATTTTATCTCCAATCCATAAGGAACTTTGCTTTTCCACCTGGGAGCCTGGCATGAGTTGCCTTGAGGTGAGGATTCATTTCACCCTTATCATCCCAAGCAGACACCCCCAGCATCCCAGGAAGGTCTGCAGGAGCCGTTTAACTTCAGCCTGCTTGGCCACGATGATGTGCACGTCTCAGAGCCCGGAGAGGTGCAGGGAGATGCCCCGGGAGCCACTTGTGACCCCCAGCCTGCCCCGCTGTCCCCACAGGGCAAAGCAACACTGACTGCCCACAGCCACACTCCACACTGACTCTGAATCTGTCATTTCCAGTGCATTAATTTCTACTCATTATTGATCACCTTGTAACACTCAGGGACTGTGCTGCGCTCCACCAGCCATGAGTTATGAGCCCATAAATATTTGGCCCCAGCAAACGATGTGTCCTTAGGAGCCACCCTCCCGGAGAGGAGAGGAGAAGGCTCCCTGTGCTCCGGCTCTGCATGCTGCCTCCCGGGGCAGCAGCCATTGGGTTGCAAATCATAATGTGGCCATGGAAAGTATGTACCTGCTCCTAACAGAGCATAATGTGCCCAGCAGGCTAAGCACTGTAGTGGATTCTGCCATAGGCATAGCACAGCCCTTGGCTCCTACACCCCGGAGGTATCTGGGAGCCAGAGAAGAAAGAAAAACCAGGGTATGTCAGTTGTTTATGTTTTTAAAGACCTTAGGTTCAGTAGCCAGGATTTATCCCAAGTTAGAGGTGAGCACCAGTGCGGTGTGTTCACTTTGCCCGGAGCAGATTTCCCACTAGTGGGATCCAGAGCTGCTTTTCAGCCCACATCCATGTCCCAGCACCCCTCGCACACCGGCATCACTCTGGCCGCGGGAGTGGACTAGTGGACTAAAAGCAGACAAAACCCTTGTAGTTTGATGCTGTGGCCCCCTCCAGAGGATGTGTTTGAATTATTTCATCTGCAAATTGTCCCAAAGTCCCCAAGACAGGAGAAGCCTCCAGCCAGGCCAAGGCAGGAGCAGGAGTTTTGTTAGGATGTAACAAGCTGATGAGCAAATGCCAGGCTGGTCATGATGAGCATTTGAATTAAACCCACTGCCCATTTATCCCATGGGCGAAGCAGGGGCTTACAGCACGTGGGAGTACCCCAGACCCCCAGCAGCTGCCTCCAGCCCTGTCCCCTCCTCCTCCCTGTAGAGTGCCCTGTGGAGTCAAGCTGGTAGTTCCAGCAGCCTTCAGACCTGCTGCCTAATGAAAAGGAGAGAGAGGATCGATGCTAGAGGGTCTCCCAGAAGCAAACAGTATTTCCATTTATTAAAAATGAGACGTTCAGGGGCTCAGCTCACACCTGGGAGTTGGGTACCAGAGCCAGGCGAGTGCTGCAGGTGGGTGCCCGTGCTGAGGAACATGCCATCAGGGCAGCTTCTGCGGACGCTGGCGGTAGGAGCGATGTCAGAGGGGGTTTGCTCCTCACGTTGAGGTGGGTGGCAGGAGGAGCCGTGCCCCTCAGCAACACTTGGTGTGATTAAGCACATTAAAGCATTAAGGGCCGGAGCGCCTGCCGCATCGGCTTCTTTGGAGGCACTGGGCGGGAGGGAGCGTTGATGCTTTCCCTGCTGACAGTTTCTGTGACCGGCGGCAGCAATTAGAGCATCCCCGAGGTGGGTTCGGAGCTGCCGTGGCTGCAGAGCACTACGGGCAGCGGCGAGACGGGAGGACTCGGTGGGCGTTGGGGCAGTGATGCTGCACACTCTCAGCTTCACTCCTGGGGGTCCGGCGTGTGCAGCAGCCTGCACCAAGAACCCGGGGGCTGTCACCCGTGTCCCAAGGCACTGTGATGGCTCCTCACCCCACGGAGAGCACACCAGGCTGTCCCCAACCTGCTAATGGGGAGAAGGAGGGATCGCTGCTGGCCTCCCCCAGCACAGGTCGAGGAGCCGAGGTTGGGCTCAGGACAAGGACAAGATCGTACTGCTCAGGCGGGCTGTGAGCAGCAGGATTTCTCCCATCAAATTCCCTCTCGTTTGGCTTTGCCTTTCCCCTTAGGACTGTTCCTACCCAGAGGGGCTTCCTGCACGCTGCAGGAGCTCTTCCCAAAGTCCTCACTCTGAAATACCGTGTTAAGACACCACCTCCCCGCCACCCCCTGCTAATTGCAAGATCAGCCTGGATCTGGGGAGGGCTGGCACACAACATCTGTGTGCACCAGGGTGGGAAGGGGTGCCAGACATGGAGAGCCCAGACAAGGACACCCGGTGAGACAAGGGGCTTGTGGGGAGGTCCCTGGAAAGCGCTGGGAATTGCAGTGTTCGCAGCACAGACTCCTTGGGGTGATGGGTTTCCTCACGTTACAAGAGCTGAGATGTCATCAGATGACACGCTGTAAGCCGGGGCACGAGGGAGAAGAAAGGGGCTGGTTCTCCTTGCTCTGGGACAAGCACACCCTGGTTGTGCTGCTCCTCCTGGAACTGGCTGGTCCATCACCTGGGAAAACTGCTCTTGCCCTGAGCAGCTTCGTGACAGCGCTCTGGGCAGCTGAGCGGATCGTCCAAGGAAGCAGAAGTCCCCCGGCATGGGACACCGTGCTGATGGCATGGCTGCATGCACCAGCTTCCTGTGGGTCATATTAATAATTTTTGTTGTTATGATGAGACTCAGAAATGCGAGTTTCTTGCCTTCATCAAAACCCAGAGCAGCTCCTCATGTACATTAAAGCCCAGCACACACAATTCATCTCAAAGCACCTGAACCTCTTGTTCTCATCTATTACCTGCCAGCATCCACCCTGGGAGGTGGTACATGGCATTTCTCTGCGCAGAGCCCCAGTCCGTCACTGTTTCAGATCGTATTGCCTCAGTAAGACATAAGCTGTTGGAAAAAAAGAGCAAACACACCTCAAAAATGACAGGGAGCCTGCGAGCACATATGGAGGAAAGGCAAAACAAGTTTTGGGTTTCCCATCCACCCTCTCCTGAGTATCCCATTAAATTTGCCAATCGACCGGAGGCAGAACCATCCAAAGCCCAGCTGTTTCACAGCCATGCAGTGGGAATTGCCCTCGGCCTCACGCAGCAGTTTGTCAAACAATGTTTTCATCTTTAGAGGCTTTTAATTAGTCCCTTCATCATTTGCCAAAACCTGCATTGGTTTTGCAGCCTGCCTGTTGGGATGGGGTGACCCTGGGTGCGTTATCCCAGCATCCCGGATGATGCTGCCCTATTGCCACAGGACCATTCCAGTTCCTTCTATAACCTCGGTAGAAATACACAGTGGCACTTCCCCCTGGACCACCAGTATTTTTTCTGAATCATTTATTTCTACAAAACTTAGAAACAGGATTAAAGCCCTCCTTTTTGGCTCCCTTGCCCTGAAGTACCGATGCCATAAACAAATGGCAACAGCTTCAAACTCCGGGCAGAGGCTCCTCCTTTGCAGTGACCCTCTCCCAAGCTGGGCAGCTCCTCAGGGCTACCGCAGCTCCCCCGGGAGAGTGTGGGGCACCCGCAGCGCTCCAGGGGGGCTTAGAGGGGTTGCATCTTGTTTGCAGCCCCTGCCAGCCTGTGAAGGGAGTGGTGGTGATGTCCCCTTCCCACTGACCTCCAACCTGCACAGGGATGAGACAGGACCCAAAACCTCATGGGGCTCCTAAGCAACTCAGAGGAGGAGCAGCCAAACAGCGCTCCATTTATTGATTTATTTATAGAGAATGAGATATTAATGCAAGACCTGTTGTTTGAACTGGTTTCTTCTCGCCGTGCCGAGAGAGAAGCCCTGCTGTACCCGGGGGGGGTATGTGTGCGTGCGTGCAGGCGTGCGCAGAGTGCTAATCCCTGCCCGCTCCCCTCCTCGCTCCATCTGTTCCTTCCGATGATTCGCTTCGACTTCTCAACTTCTATTCCCTTTCCCCACCCTGAGCAGGGAGTGCCTAGCAATTAAAATATTAACAGGGGGGAAACATCTCATAATGCACATGATTATTCCTTAGTTCAAGGAATTTTAACTAGCTGAAAACACAGAAGAAGATTTTCAGGTTGGACCCTGCAGCCTGGCAGTGGGACCTCACTGGCTGTCTTCTCCTGCCCACACCATGCCTTGGATGGTCCGTTATTCCTCCTTGGCCTCCAGATTTTCCTACACCGTTGTTGTTGTTGTTGCTATTATTATTGTTATTAATTATTATTTCTTGTGTTTTATAATATACAGGTTTTATGGCAGGCTATTTTTTTTGGTGATGTTTTTATCTTGGCTTTGGTTTTTGCTCAGGAGCATGACGAGACTATGGGATTTATGGGCAGCTCTGGGTTTTCTGTTACAGTTTTTCTTAGCAAGATCATCACTTTTGTCACTACTCTTGCAGGCCTTTCTCCCTGGCTTTAGTGGTCCCCAAGAGACGCAGCCCACATTAGTCTCCCGCTGTTGCTCAAGCAACCCAAGCAGTGATCACACAGGAGCTGTCGCAGCTAAATAAAAGTTTCAGGAACAGCAGGGTTTTAAAAGTCTTGCGAGACTTTTCTGCTGTCATCCATTAACACCAGCCTGGGCAAAGCCCTGCTTACGGGGCAGGATGGCAGGAAGCATCCTCGGATGGAAGGCTAAGGACTAACGCAGCAGTCTTGAACGACCGGCTGGGGACTGAGAAGGCAGCTGAGCCACAGCAAAGCCAGGAGCTATAAACTGGAAAAGGGATAAAAGAACATTTCTTAATGATGCCAAGCTCAGGACCCAGGTGGGGAAGGTGTGAGCCAGCGTCAGCTTGTGCCCGAGCTACTCCGGGAGGAGCTGCGCCACGGTTGAGGAAGCAAAGGCTCTGCCTGGCCATGAATTTGGGGCTGTGATTTTGGGGGCAGCTGCCATGAAGGCTGAGGAATTCCCAGCAGACAGCAGGGATGAACCTTCCTGAGGTTTTGTGATGAAGGGAGAGCAAAGAGCATCCTTCAGCTGAAGGATAAGAATTTGGGAAATCACCCCGTGGGGCAGCCAGCCTTTGCAGGCTGATTCCTGATCCAGCCCCATCTCAGAAGCCGGGCACTCAGACCCCAGCATCAGCTGTGTTTTACCTTAAGTGGGCTAATGAGATTCACTCATTAAAATCCCTGCCAGCCCACCCACCCACTCAGCAAGGGTGTGAGGATAAAGATCCAGCAACAGTCTTCTCCTTGGTTTTGTGGGGTTGACACTTGAGCCCTGTGATCCCCTTCAGCTGGAGCTGCAGAGCAGGCACCGACGGGCGAGGGGGTGCCGGTACCAAAGCTTTGCTCCTTCAGCCTCTCTCAGGGAAGGACAAGGGCCAACAGCTCCCTTTTCACGCCCCCACTCCTGACAATTTCCAGCGACAAGGACATTTCAGTGCTTTTGCAGACGCTTTGCAAATATTGCCTGGCACGTTTGGCCAAATACTGGATTGTTTCCCCCTAAGAGAAAAATCCCAGTCGCGATGTGGTCCACGACAGTGCTGAGACAAGTGCAGCACCTGAGGTTGTCCCTTACAGGGGTGCATTTCCTGGAGCTGTGGTTTAGCTCAGCAATTCAGGTGGATTACCTTGGAAGCCTTTCCCTGGCAGACAGGGCTGACCTCGTAGAGGATGGGACTGCTTTGCCCGACATCCTTGTGGGTCTCCCCGAGCTCTGCTTTCTCCAGTGCCACTTCTCGCACCAGCAGCCCCATCCTTGCCACTCAGAAAAAAAATATAAAGGAGGAATTTCTAGAGGATCCGACTGTCTCAGCACACGGAGCCTTTCCCAAAGCAGGAGCTCTCCTCCCTGCAGCAGCTGGGGCATGGCAGGGCTGAACCTGCCCTCCAGTGAGATGAGAAACTGCTCATTGGGCAGAGTAAACGTTTCAGCAGCGTTATCGCCCATGTTTAAGTGTCCTGCCCACTCCCACAGACTCACCACTAACTCCCTGGGGTCCTGTGCAGAAGCAAACCCAATGCAAAACAATGCAGCCGGATTGTCACCAGTGTGCAAGGACATTTTTTTTTAAAAAAAGAGTTTGTTCATGTTTTACATGCTCCTCAAGTCCGGCTGAGCTGTGAATCACGCAGCCCTGCACTGGGCTGGGGCCAAGCTCGGGCAAACCGAAGCAAACACAAGCCAGGATGAAGTGACCGGTCAGCAGGACTTTGCTCTGAGGCCAGCACCAAGGGCATGGCCAAGGTGGTGTGTCCAGACCCTCGACCTTTGCATTGCCAGGGAGCTGGACCTTCAGGGACATGGCAGGTCCAGGTCCCTGGGGATGGTCACCATGGACTCTCGTGGCCATCCATCGTTGGATGTCGTCTGGGCCGGCAGCAGGGCAGAGCTTCACCCACGTGCTGACCTCTGGGGTTTCTCAGCAGCCAAGAGCTGCTAGAAAGCACTGCAGGGACACACGCAGCCTTAGTGGGCTGGAGATACCTGCCCACAGCCCCTGCGCAGGGGAAGAACACCAGGGCTCAGCCGGGAGCAGGGGAGGTTGAGGAGAGATGCTGGGATGTGTGTCCCAGCTCCAAAGGCAGGGTAGGTGGAGGTGGGTTATGAGCAGAGGAGACAAATATCAACTGGAAATGGCATCAGTAGAGCTGGTCCTGCCCCAGAGCTGAGAGGTGATCTCCAGTGATCCCTCCCTCTGAGACCTGCCTGCAGAAAATAAAAAATGATGATACTCCTCTGAGATTCACCAGTGACACATAAACTACATCAGCGAGGCATATCACGGCATTAACAAACTCTCCCTCCCTGGAAGTGTAACCAGCCAGGCCAGCGAGACATTATCCCATTATATTTGGGAACAGAGTCAGAAATCTTGTACGGTTCCCCTGCAAGGGACAAAGCAAACAGGGCTGGTTTCTCCGGCAGAGCCACAACAAATGTTGGAGGGGGACGGGGCCGGGCTTTGCTGGCGCTGGGTGACGTGATGCGGCAGCGAGGGATGCTGATGGCGCGGCTGAGGCCGTCTCCTCCTCACGCTGGGCATCGGCACACGGCTGCTGCAGGACCAGAGCCGGGCGGGAGGCACAGCTCAGCATCTGTCTTCCCCAAACTGCGGGCAGACTCAGGCTGACGTGGGCATGCCTGTCCTTCATCCCACAGGAGCCTGGTGGCAGCTCCAGGAGGAACAACGCCTGTCCTCAGCAGCCTGTGGTCAAAATAATAGTCATTTTTTTTTAAAGAGGCAGAAAGCATTCGAAGCCCAGTAGAGTGAAGTGAATTTAAAACCAGGTAGGAATTTCCCAGAAGACGAGTTTACTGTCTGCAAATGCCACTCTTATAAAAATGAATTTTTTCCTTTGGGAAAATTTCAAGATTGATAAAAAATTATGAGTTTCTTCTGGGAAAAGGGGTGAGAGAACCAGAGACATTTGCCTACTCCCATTTCTGTCTTCAGGGAGAAAACAAAATTAATGGGCGCCGGTTGAGCAGTCATGCATCAAGCCGAGAAACCCCACTGAACTCTCCTAAAGCTTTTTCCACACACGCTAAATATCTCCCTCCATGGAAAAAAAAAAAGAAAAAAATCTGATATTATATTTTATCCAGATTTATATTAAAAAATAGTTTAAAAATCACATTCTTGAGCATGGGATGGGATTTTCCAGCTGGCAGTGGTTACATAGCATCAGCAAAACCTGTGCTTTCTGCAGCCTGCCCCAGTGTCACCAGTTTAATTAGTCGCCATCCCCCTGCCTGCGGCTCAGCTTAACCCCACGTGAATAAACCCCGCTGTGCTGGCCAAGTTGGAATCCTCCTTGCACCAGGGAGAAACCAGTGCCTTTCTCCCCTTATTTTTCCCCAAGTCTTCATGCCTGGCAGAAGTTAAAACTCAGAAGATGGTCCCAGATGGATTCACACCTGCCTCAGCCACTCAATCTTGTCTTTTATCTAAGGAGGAAAATAGGAAAAAAAGGGATCTATGAGAAATGAACCCTCCACCGAGCTTTGATGCGTGGCTTTCCAGGCTGCCGGCATCTACCTGGGAGTGGGATTAATAGCCAGCATGGGCGCTCGGAGAGGCGAAGAGCATCCTCACCAGTCACAGGAGCGTCACGTCAGGGAGAAAACACAAAGACAAGCTGGGAAAACTGGGTATTAGGCTTAAACAGAGCAGGTTGTAATAAAGCGATAATGGGAAAAGTGATGGCATGGAAGAAGTGTCGGTTCTTCATCAACTCGTTAGGAGAAGGTGGGATGCACTGAAACAGCAGCAAGAACATCTGGAGTTAGACATCAGGGAAACGCTTTAAGGGCAGCAGTGACAAGCGGGGCAGGTCGGTCAGGGAGAAGACAGACATGCCGTCCCGGTGAAGAACAGAGCAGATCCACGTCTCTGGAGAGGTGCAGGTGGAGCTGGTCCTGCCTGGGTGCAGGGCTGGGAAATGGCTGAGGTTCCTGTTGCTCCATTTTCCACTGGTCCAGCCCGGGGACTGACCCTGCCAGACTCCCTGGCGATCACTTTACACCAATATTTTTGCTCTAGCACTCATTTTGCCAAACAGCAGCAGCACCCACTGAAGACTTGGGCACCCAGGTGGGACCCCGTGGAGGGAACTGGATTTACCGAGCTCCAAGGCAAACCTGCGCATCCCCATCTGAGGGGGGGGGCTGGCAGCACACACGGCTGGACACAGCGAGTGGGGACAAGGACATCCACTTCCAAATTTGCACATGCTCAGGCAGCAGAGTGGACTTGGAAAATACCTCAGAGAGGTTTGTTGAAGCAAGGTTTTTCTTGGTTGACTCCATCGACTGGCTCAGGAATTTGCAACGGGTATCTCAAAGCACTGAAGTGACCATTTCCTTTTGGATACATGATCAGGGATTTCTCCAAAAAGATAGCAGAAGGCAGCTGGGATATTTTCTCCCAAGAAGAGAAGCAGTGCCAATAGGCAGGCCTGCCTCCGTCAGGCTGACCTGCATTTCCCTGCATCCTGCAGCTGTGTCCTTTCCTTCCACCAAGGATCAGCCTCCAAACCTCCCCCATCCACACCAAAACCACCTCCCCATGGCAATGAGCAGCGGTGCACTTCGAGACGGGGTTTCATCTCGCTCTCAGGGTAGAGGAGGGGAGCAGGAGGGATGCACAGGAGGGGGTAACCCTGCTGCTACGGAGTTTACCAGCCTTTTATGGTGCCTGATTTTTGTCATCTGCAAAGCTATCAGTTGAAAACGTCAAATTAGTGCTGTTAGTCCACTGCGCGGCTCTTATCTGCGTCTCTCAGGATGGAAGACACTTCAGGATGATTATTGTTCCCCACTGCTCCTGAAATGAAATCGGCCCTCCCGGAGCGCTAAAAGGGAACCGAGAAATTGTTTGCCTGAATTTGCATGAAAAGCCTTGGAGATGTAATGAAAGGGGGTGACAGGCCCAGTGTCACCTTCTGCCAGGCAAATGACAGAAGAAAAATTTTCCTTTGTGTTTCTGCTTCATTTTAGGGCCTCAATTCCCTCTTCTGCCCCTTTCCCCCATCTGCCTCCTGAGCCCCACGCATCCAACCCCCCGTGACTGCCTTGGGGGCTGCCTGCTTTGGAGCCTGGATGATATTGTGCCACCTGAGAAAGGACGGTCTGTCCCCCAAAGAGACGCAGGCCCTGTTCCCAGTACCGTGACAGTGTCTGCCACCTTCACCCCAGGGACAAAGGGAGGGTCTCCCTGCTTGGGGACACCCCATCCCACCGTGGGCACCTCCCCAGTTCAAGGGGGAGTCCTGCGGACTGGAAAGGGGCACGGCAATGCAAATTCAAGTCCAGCCACTCCATCACTGAGGTTGGTATTTTCCTTTTAATCGAGGCACTTGGCTGCGAGTAAGCAAGGCTGGCACGGTCACGCAGGACAGGCGGACGGCTGTGTGCTCACCAGTCTCCTCCGGATTGCCGGGGATCGTCAACCCAAACCTGCAACACGCTGCGGGGCGGGAGCTTAGTGACAGGGCTTTGCTGGCAAAACCCCCGGCGTCAGGGCAGGCGCTGCTGGGGTTTGGCTGGGCAGAGGTTCGTGCCGGGCTGGCTTTGCAGCATTTCGGCAGCCCGCCCCTGCAGTGCCCACACGGGACTCCAAACCCGAGTCCTGCTCCACCCGAGCGTGTTTGTACACGCGTGTGCACGCTCGCCGTGCTGGGCAGCGGGCTGACTGGGCAGGC